>NC_061828.1:38101076-38128053 GCF_019202785.1 Penaeus chinensis | reverse complement strand
AATGGGAGATTCTATGCAAGATCAGACATATTCAGGCTATTTATAATGCAGGAAAATCTGCCCACCTACTTCCCCGTGAATAAATTTGGGAAATATAATGTAATTATTGTGCATCGTGATTTCGTAATAAAAATACAATATATTAAAATTTTTGCTAGTATGCAGCCCCATTTTCATTAATTAATCGCCTTTTAAATGCTCTAAATCGCTCTAGCTATTCTTTATGGGCGTCTCTTTAAGCGATCTCTGTGTTGTGATTAATTTTTTAGTTATGCCTGACCATCTGTTTTGTTATGTTGCTAGCATTTCGGGTTTCTAGTATTATCGTCGCTTTAGTTTTCTTATATCCATGACCCTCTGATCTATTTTCTCTTTTTTCATTTGATTTGTTCCGTTTTGCTTCATACATAGAAAATCATCAGACATCCCGCCCTTCCCCCAATTTAAAAAACATTGAAAAAGCAGTTTAAATGTATCCGATAATGCCATTCAATAATATTGATACGGGTAGGGCTCATATCTCTTTTGGGATAAATTTCTGACCCATCGTAAATGATCTGATTCGATCATAGATCAGGCTCAAAAAAAATAAAACCAATTTGGCCGCAGAGTCAAAATCAAAACTCGACGATCATAGAAACATTTGGTTTGTATATCTGCGATGAAAACTAATTTTTTATGTATGATTTCTTTTCTTGTATTTTTGTCAATGTTACTTTTTTGAGTGTTATCAAAGCAAAGCATGAATGATAAATCAAGTTACTTGGGCTTCATTGGGCAAACAAGAAAGGGAGCTTTAGCTGCCTTATGAAAGCGGATAAGCAATGTTTTAACAAATTGCAATAAGATGGACAAAAGAAGCATAGGGAATTCAAGCATATCGTATAAATGTTTCTATAGCAATCAAAAAACAAGTAGGCATGGGAGCAATCAAAATGGAAAATACCAATATTGCAAGTATTCTTATTTTCTCCACACGATAAATCATCGATAGCATCCTGAATAATGCCGAAATAAACCTTTAAATCAATGACCATTTTTTCAAAATCGATAAAGATTTCTCGATTCTGTTACCAAATTTAAATAAGTAATTTGTTTTGAATGCAACAAAATTTCCCCTAAAGAAAGGGAAATAATAACCGGAAATCATCCGATGCCCCTATAAGCCAAGCCCCCGCAAAACCCTTTACCAATAGCTCCAACTATAGAAAAATTTTATTTTATCAAATAGATAACAGTCCATTGGCGAAATCCAGAAACAAAATAAATTCCAAATAATTCTTATCCCTTTCCCCAAAAAAAATCGAACTAATACGAAAATATCTAAAGTTTATTGAACTAGCTGTGGAACTCATGAAGTAACAATGTCAAAATTCAAATTTCAAAATACAGCCCCAACAAAAAAAATGTATTTCCCTATTACCTGTTTGTCTGCAATTAATAATAACGCTTGCCTCTTGCAAAGTTTAGTGTTTTTCCCTGATGTAGGCTTTAGGATTTTGAGGAATGCGCTAGGCAATGGAAAAGGCAATCAATAATATTAAAGCTATCAGGGCTAAAAAATTTCTCAAAGGGGAAAAATTACTTTAATATCAGTATGAAAATTTTATTTGCACAATTTGGTGCTGTCTGCCCCAGAATAGCCCATAAATAAGCCATCATCTACTGGGAAAGGGCACTTCATAAATTAATTGAAACTTTTCGAGTTCGGAGGCCCTTTGCTATGAACTTTTCGATCATGAATAACGATCCTGAAACCAGATAGACCTCGGCAGAGATTAACTCACAGACAAAAGGGTTTAAATTTCCAAGAGAATAGTCATCAAGGAAGCATAATAAAAATTGATAAGAACTCTCAAATCTTCCATCTCTCATAAATTTTTTTCAGACTCTAAAGAGCACTTCGAAAAGATTATGTACAAAATACTTTACATAGGAAGAACCTTTATTATTGGAAGGATAACGAAGAGAATAACGAGAAGAAACCGTGAGGAGATAAATGGAGGGTATCGAAGGATGGGACCTCTCCCAGAAACATCCTTGGCGTTCAAAAAACTCAAAATTGGGCTGATAGATTTCATATTGGAATCGATTATACGCTCAAGCCCAAAACTATGAAAATGAACTTTAAAAGTGATACATAACTACTTGCTGTCATCACAAAAAATTCCCATAGCTAGCTCTTTTGCCTCTGTTTGCTACTTTAACCATTGCTACTGAAACACGGTTCAGCTAGTTTTGATGAGGATCTGATTACCTCAAATAATCGAGAAATATAAGAAACTACATATGGACTAAACCATTCTTAAATGTAAGCTATTTACTCTTAAGGCTATCGAGTTGGCTGGGAAAACCCTCTGCTCCCCCTCAAAATGATTTTTTTCAATCACTTTCTGAGATTTCAATAAAAATTACAAGTTTGTCCTCGATTAAATTGTAACCCCTTATCTAATACAGAAATAGGAAGTCATAAATGACAATTAGATAATTCAAGGGGAGGAGCTTCCACAGTAGTTACAGTCATAATATGGGGATCCTGAAGGCCATTTTAAAGATCAAAAATAAAAAAGGGCACAAAAAAAAAAAAGATAAAAATCATGACAAAAAAAAAAAAGTCGGACTCCTTCAATTCCCAAAAAATACCAAAAAGTAAATGGGAGTATGTGGATAGTATTTTTACATGGAAAAATAGTGATATTATTAATGAAAGTTTCTATTCAGTGAGTATCATGATGGGAATTTAATAACTAAATTTTATTATTATAAAAAATTTGCAGAAATCAACAAAGCAGATAAGATGGGCAAATAGCCGAAATCAATAAAGAGTATCCGCCAAAAACGAAAAAAATAACCCAAACTTATTGGAATCCATCAAGAATAAATGAAAAGTTCGGGGTACAAAACATCTGAATCAGTTCAGAAATTCCTCAGGGATGTTGTAAATGATTTTGGTTATTTAGAGATCCTTCAGAAAGGATAGGTCTGTTTTCTATTCAAGGAAACACGAAATCCAGCCCTTCGAGGACCAAAAGGAAATAGAGAAATATTGTTCGAAAGCGGATTTTTTAGCCTTTAATTTATCTTTTGGTTCACATTCCAAGAAGAGGCCAAAATAATTTTTGTTATTGGGAGAATGTTTGATCATAAATTGCTTGAAAAGGGGTCTAGTTAAGAACAAAAAACATCACTTCATTCGCATAGATTAACCCTGCCATTGATATTCCCTTCCAGGTCAACCATTCCTCATTTTCCAAGGAGACTTAGGGGAAAACTGACTAGGCATTCCAAAAAATAGAAATCTGCTCAATGCCCCTTTTCCCCTTCTTCGAAAATAATAACCTGATGGCATAAAAATTTGACAAAGCCATGAAAACTATTTTTGCTTCAGTGCCTGGAAGAAAAAAAGAATTCTGATGAAGAACCTTTTAAAGGTGAAAGTTAAAGGGGAAGGATATTTTAGAAGATGATGGAAAAATCATGGTGAGGATTTAAAGGGCCAAATGCTGAAATAGTAGTCCGAGAAAAAAATTCGCCCGATTCTGATTTTGGAAAAAAGAAACCAAGTGCCCAAAATCAAAAAGAAAAAAATAACAGAAAAATATCAAGTATGATTCCATTGGAACAAGAGGGGGAAAACTCACTTGCCCGACAAATCTCAAAAAAGCCCAAACCAAAAAAGAAAATCATCACGAAAACAAACGGCAAAGTCATAACTGCCCCTTTCTCTTAGAAAACATGAAAATTAAATTTCGCACTGCCTGATCGTTTATTAACATCCTCAATTTTATTTATCCGTGATGAGGTTTCAGCATGACAATGGTGGGCACTTTGGGAAGTATTTGATGAGAATTAAGCTGATGAAACTGAAAATATGGATTAGTATGGCAGTTTAGTTACTTTAAAAATGAGGAGTTAGTGATAATTGACTTCCATTTATATTTGTATATCAAATTTGAAATTTCTTAATCCCGGGGATTTTATCTATTATATCTGGGAAAAACTAGCTATACATTTTCTTGATAATAGAAAAATGAACATCCCAAGGCTTCAGAGTTTGATCATTATCCTACAAATTAAAAAGAATAGGGTTTTTTAAATTTCTTAAAATATACCTAATTGACAATCTTATTAAAATCTGATATCGTTCATGTATATTGCCCAATATTTCTCTATTGTTGTTTATTTGAATAGGCATTAAAATTATTTTGTGCCCTTAGTCGAGACCAAACTTAAAGGGCTTCGCAAATTTTTAATTAAAATAATATTTTCCTTTGTGCGATTTTTCATTGTCTGAGCACCCTAACCTTTATATTTCCCCCAGCAAATACTTAACAAAACTCTATTGGAATTTCTTAGTTATATGTGGCAAATAAATTCCTTTTGATTTTTCATTTCATAAAATATTATGAGTAAAACAACTGCAGTAAGGGCCCCCCAAACCAAAGGGGAAAACAAGCTGGGGTTTTTAAAATTCCCTGAACTCAAAATGTTCTATAATTGCCCATCGAGAAACTTACGAGAAATCTTGAAGCTCCAGGCAAGCAATGATCATCAACAACTAAGCTGGGGCGCCGCTAATCCCCGAAGAACCAAGATATAGATCAAATCTACCATGATCTGATGAAAAAGACATCGAATAGATCTATTCAGACCCCCTTTCAACAAAGAAATCAAAAAGGTAAAATTAAAGCCCCTAAGATCTATGAATTCAATTATTTATTGTATTGGTTGAGGTTTAAAAAAGTTATGAGAGGGAAAAATAATAAATTGGAGCGAAATGTGGCGAATTTCGTCAAAAAATATTTTTTAGATAATTTTTTGAATTTCCCATAATTAAAATTTAAATATTGTTAAAATTTAAAAAAATAAAGGTAACGGTTTTGATTTGAGCCACCTCTTGCTCTAGAGATCTAGTCTGCCTCCATAATTTCATATTCCATTGGAAATATATCGATATTTGATAGGCTTATTTTTTTCAATCAATCAGAATTCGTAGTTGATAAACCTAACTGAGTAACCCTTCCGAGATACCAAATTTGGGAAATTTCTTTTTTTCTTCTATTCAATGAATCTTTCTAAAAATTATTAGAAATAAATTTGGGAAAAATACTTAGTCCCAAAATTATTTCTCCCGGTTTTTTTTTTTGCCATCTTAGTTTTTTGTCGGGTTTTCTCGCTTTTTTTGCTCGCTGTTTACATGATACTTAAATCTTTATGGTTAATCTTGAGGTTAGGAGGCCACATTCCTTGTTTTGCTGGAATATAGTGGTCTTTCTTTTTGAACATTTTATCTGCCTTTTTCTCAAAAGATGGTCTTTTTAATGGGGGCCTCTTTTTTTCTGGATTTTTTGTGAATGCTTTAATGGCTCTACAATTCCGGGGAGAGACTTTCCCCCTCCTTCTTTTTGGCTTAATAAAGGGTTCCCAAATGAAAGTTTTATGGTAAGATTTGATGCCATTTTCCTTGACGGGGGAAAATAAGTATTTTCTGCAAAAAAGGACTATTTTCCCCAGATCTGAAAAATTTTTAATCCCCCCTCTTTATTTCTTTTTCTTCATCTGAGTAAACCTTCTTCTTTTCTGTAGACCATCTCTCCGATTTCGAAAAAAATTGAAGCCCTCGGCCGCTGTCCTTTCAAAAATGTTGGGGGTATTCTGAAAATTTTGCAAAACAAATCCGCGGGGAATCCCAATTTTTTTCGGAGTTCCTTTGCAACTTTGACTGGATCGATACTTCAATGAGCTTCCGTGATTTTTCACTGAATGGTTGGAAGCTTGTCGGTATCCATCCAACAAATTTTCCCCATCAAAAGATTTTTTAGGTTTCTGAAGGACAGCCCATGGTCTATTGGATGAGCTTTAGAAATTTTTTTCTCGTTTCTTTGCTTTTGGGGGTTTTTTTAACCAAAATATTGGCTTTGTTTCTAAACGCATTGAGAAACCTTAAATCAAGAATTCCTATCTTATGAACCCTTCAACATCAAATTGATTTTAACCCATATTTCCTGCGATATCGTTGCTCTCCATAAAAGCCTGAAGAGAGCCATGCTTTAGTTTTTAGTTTGTTTCGACACTAAAACTTTTTATGGGTCACTTGGGTTTGGGTTTGCTTTTCCCTGATTTCTCTTCATGAAGAGGGTGGAAAAAACTAGATTAGGGGGTTTCAGGGACTTCATGAATTTTAGCTTATCTAAAGATGGGCTGCAACTTATCGAGTCGCACTTTCCCCACGGGAGAATACCCTTACAAATTCCTGGGGAGCCAGTCGTACCAATATAATTCCGGGGGTTTTCATCGGCAAAGGTTCTTCATCGAAGGTTTAAAAATAGAAAAACAACCTTATTCATATGATTTTTCAGAAAGTAGGTTTCCAGATGTCCCTCTCCTGCCAATTTAGGTTCCTGCCGCTATTAAGGCCTGACTGAACTATAAGATGAGGTTTCTGTTTTTTCGGGAAATTTTAAAATCAAAAATCTGGTGGGGTTTTAATTATTCGCCCCCTATTTTTAAACCCCTGCCCTCAACGTTTTTAATAACAATTTTGCTATCTTCGTCGACTCCTAAATCAAAGCATCCCCTTGTTGCCAGGAGCAAGCTCTAAAATTTTTAAATAGAAAAAACTGATATCTGACCAGGCAATTAAATCTGAAAAGTTCTGTTTTCGCCAGCAGTTTTTTGAGTTCATCGATCCTGACCGGGGGAACAGGCTGATTCAAAAGTTTTTGCATGCTTAATAGGTCTTCGAAGTTTAAGTCTACTTTTTGGGCCCTTTAAACATTTTTTCCCGGGTTTTTCAGTTTCTATATGACTAGGCCCATTTTTCTCTAATTATTATATATTCATGGGGGTTTAAACGTTTTATATAATGACTGATATGACTTTATAATATTTTTTCTGACAGTTCAGCTAAAGGGCCCATCATCTATTTTCAAAATAAGAATTTTCTCTTATATTATAGAAGTATCAGCATTTTATGGCAATCATGGGCCTTTGTAACTGTTTACATAAGGGTAGCTATAAATTGGATTAAACATTAAATCGTATGAAAAAAAATTAGATTTATCGTTTTGCCTGAAAGCGGGTATTTTTCTAAGGCACCCCATCTTCAAGATAAAATTTTGGAAAATTTCGAGAAAATATTAAATTTTACTTTGTGCCTGCTGCTGATAAACAAAGATAAACTTGACTTATATCCTCTAAAGAAAAAAGGGAAAACCAAAGAATCCTCTTTGAAGTATTTTCCAACTAAAAGCTAGTTGGAACTGGCAAGTCAAAAAGTTTCGACCCCTTTTAAATCAGAAGCTCCCTAATAAAGGGGTCGAAATAAGGGGAGAAAAAAACAAAAAACGGATCGATTTAAAAGCTCCCCTGAAGAAAAAATCGACAAGAAAAACAAAAAGCCACCAATGAAAATAACTATCATTCAAGCTGCCTACAATTAGGACTCGGACTCTAAGGGCAATATGGACCCCTTTGTTGTGGTCAAATATGGCGATAACAACTTCAAGACAAAGGTAGCCAAAGAAGCAGGCAGAAACCCAGTCTGGAAGGAACAGTTCAATATCGGAACTGCTGATAACTAAAGGATATTCCTGGAATCTTGGGAGGAAGATGAAAACCATTCATAATTCATTGGTGTATCAATTGTTGAGATTGGATCCAAGCTAGGAGGTGAGCATGAAATAGATGTGATCAAAGAGAAGGCAAAAAAGGGAGTCATTTCATTGAGTTATTGGAACATAACAGTAAGCAGGCCTGTCAAACCAGCATCAAATAAACGATAAAAACTTTTTTCAAGAAAAGATATTTAAAGCTTATGCAATTGAAGCTATGTTAAAGGACAAAGCTAAAAAGGGGGGTTTTTATTTTGGATTCAAAATTGGAGAACAATAATTTGAGACAACCCCAATATTTCAGGAAACATCTCAGCGAAGTGGAAAACAACATTTACTTTAAAGGGGGGTACAAGGGGAATAGCTATACGCCAGTTCTTTGCATAAAGGATGAATTGAAGAAGAATTAGGAAGGTTACCCTCAAATTTTCGGAAAATTGTCAATAAGCAGTATTAAAATATCGATAAAAGATGCTTAGGATCAGGAAAAACGGAAAAATGTATCTATAGTTTTATGATGAATAGCTGGATATAAAGGGAAAAGCTGAACGATCCCCCTAAAGAAAAGAAGCCCCTCAAGAAAAAGAACCTCGGGAAGGAAGAATAAAGCTCCGAAAAAAAAAATCGTAAAAAAAGATCTCAATATCCCCATAAACGAATAGAAAATAAACAACAAACACTCCGAAATAAAAGCTCGATACGCCAATAGACAATCCCCTTCATGACTATATGGCCGAAATAAAAAGATGTTTTTTGAAGAGGGCCTGCTGAAAATTGCGAAAGAACGTTCCCCTAGGACCCAATCAAAGATCTCGGCTTATTTTTGATAAATTACAAAAAATGATCTGGATTTTCACAACCTCTCAATATTAGAATATAATTGACGACTATGAATAAATTAAACTCAGATCAGTCCTTCATTTTCAAAAAATATTTTTATCTTTCTTGAATCCTCTCCTCTTTGACTCTCTACTCTTCCTCCGAATTTAATTCTTGGTTCTTTTCTCGATTACTCTGCCTCATTCGATAGAATCTCTTAGATTGACGGGGAAACATGACATTTTTCCTGCTCTCTGCTTTTTTCGCTTGGAATTGGGGGTTTGGGCAATTTGATCTCTTGGGATAATTTCTTTTTTCGTATGGACCTTTTTCCCCCCGATAGTAACATATTTTTAGTCGGAATCATCGGATGATATTATTCTTCTTTCTGCCATTAGCCTTCTTAATATTTTTTTGTTTTCCCTAATGGGGTTTAGACTAATTTTGGGCGGGCTGGGATTATTTCGATTTGCGGGTTGCTTTTAGGTTTTTTTTCTGTTTTTGCTGTTCTTTTTCTGTTCGTTAAAGTTTCTACTCAAGTTGTTTCAGCTATTCGAATTTGAATTCGAGAAAAATTTTAGAGGTCATGATCATAGCCCTATAGATCATAAAAATTTTTATGGATAAATTTTAGTTATTCTTCTTCTTCTTTCTTTATTTATCAACAAATTTTTCTGTATCTAGTTTCCAGATTTTCATCTTCTACATCCTACTTTGCATTTTTCTTTGATTGAAGACCTTTATGATTACGGGCCCCCAAGGATTTTTCCTCTGATATTTTGAAGTTTACTTTTCGAGATAAATCGTACTCCATACTTTCGAGCTAGTCGGGGTTTTTTCCCTTTCTCTAAAGAAGAAGAATTCACCCTTAACCATAAATTTGGTTAATTCATTCTGGGGTCTTCGGTTAATGGGGACTGAAAAATTTCGCATAATGGGCTAAAAATTTAATTTGTTGTGCTTCTTGAGTTCCTTGTTAGTTTTTTCTGCTCTTTCCGTAAGAATATCGATCAATTTATGGGAAAATATCGCTGACTTTCCCTTAAGAGGAACAAGCCAAAGTACTATTTTGAGATGACATGATCATTTTAATTTTAAGAAAATATCTTCATACCTTCTTGGTTTTTCTTATTTTAGTCCTTAATTTGTGGAAGGCCCCACAGCCGCTTAAAGTGTTCAAGACAATCGTAGCCATCGCCGCTTGATGTTAAATTTTTTAAATTTTTTGGGAATAAATTTTTATTCTTTTTCCCCAGGCCCCATCCGTAAGCAGGAATAAGAAAATTTCGAAATCGCTCTGGGTAAAAAACCATTATTTTGGCTTGTTTTTGAGCAGAATATTTTGATTTTCGCCCAAGCAAGTTATCTCACTGATTTCTGCATGCGTTCGTAGGTTAAAATTATTTTTTTTTGTGATTTCTAGGATCTTTGTACTTCCTGATTATCCCCAAACCCCAATCCGCAAAAGACTGCAAGAACAAAGTAGTTTTTGGGGGTTCAGGCTTTAAAAAAAATATTTCTATTTTTAATAAGTAAGGCTTCGGTGAGGGGATTGAAATTATTTTCTGTAACATGCTTTCCCAATTACCGTAAAAAATGTCCCAACTTTTTAACCGGCCCTATTGCCTTTTCCTGGTATCTGAGATCTTTTGCAGGCTGGTCTTTCCTGATTTCGTAATGTCCCAAAACTGTGTGGATTGGGGTTAAAATTGGTTTTTTTAGCTTAACCTCTAGATTATGCTGGATAGTAGCCCGGCAAAAAATTCTCTGGAACCGTCGTAATTTGTCAGCCGATGAATAAATTTTTTTCCCAAAATTTAATCCAACCCGCTAATCCTGCACCTTTGTTCCCATCAAAATTTTTTATTTAGATATTCGGAAAATAATAAATTTTAGAGTGGGTTTTTTAAGCGCTAAAAAAAGCTTTTTTAAAAAACCGAACAAATGCGGTTTAATTACGATGCGAATTATTTTATGAAAACCCAACAAACTTTCATTAACTTCTCATTTCGGGTTTTTTCACCTGCACCTGATGCTCAGCACAGGTTTGTTTTTAAATATTGGCTGGGTGCGCTGGGATTTGAGATAGGATTTCTACTAAATTTTTCCATAAATGCTCTGATAGTTTCAAGATCTGTTTGGCTTATATAGTTTTTTTAAAATTTAGTGTCAAAAGGATTTCTTCCATTTTCTTTTGATTATTTTGATGCGATATTTACATAAATTTAATTTGTACTAATTCCTTGAAGTAAATTAGCCAATTTTATAATTTAAAGAATCAATCACCTCCATCACCTCCTCCCCAGCCTCCACCACTACACGCCCCTGTTTCCTTCCACTGCCACACTGGGAAACTAAATAGCTTCTTCCACCACCAAACCAACCACTGTTTCTTTCCACTGCTTGAACTAACTACTACTGGAACTACAGAATTCCGATAGTTATTATCACCATAATAATCATTGCCGTAGTAGGGTCTCCCTGCATGGCCTCCTCCAAATCTTTTTCTTTTTTCCGAAAAATCCAGCTTTTCTGCCTTTTTGTGATACACCCCCTGATTTTGTGGATAGTTTGTGTTGGGTGATTTTGGGGAGATGGATAATTTTGGGGGTATCTATTATTTGGATTGACCCCGAAATTGTTCTGATTATTGTAGTTGTTTTTTGTAGCTATTTGGTGGCGATAATTTCCGTTGTATGATTTGGGCCCTGAAAAAGTTCTGGGGTGGGTATTGACCTGGATATTAAAATTTTTTCATTCCATTGTAGTGTTAGGCAAATGATTCTGATACTGTTTTCTCGGATAGGTTCCAGGATTGGGATGGCCTTGTCCATAAGTATTCAAAAATTTTTGGGGATCCCTTTATGTCTCCTTTTTATTTCATCAGCAGAATCCCCCCGGATTCATCACTATGCTGTTCTTCCCAACAAAGCCCCATATAGATATCTATATTTTTATTTGGATTAAAATTGATAACAAAATATAGGTGTCGGGTTTACTAATAATTTTGAGCTATATTCTTGTAATGGAATCAAAAGGGACTAAAAAAACTTCGTCATAAAAATAATTAAAGCTTTTAGATAGATGGGATCTAAACAATTAAGCAAATATGTTCATTTAGTTGGTTTTCCCCCCCGGGGGATCAGAAAACCAAAAAAGGGGGGTCCCAAAAAAAACAAAACAGATAATCAAAAATTTTTTGCTATCTATAAAGAAATATTAAAATCAGTTTTGATTGTTCATAGCTTTCCGCCCTCTGTCCTTTCCTCTTTTCTTTCCCAAATTATTTCCATCCATTTTTTTTTTTTCGCATCTTTCTTTCTGCTTCAGTGCCTGAGTTTGTACTGATTTTTCGGCTTTGTGATTAATTTTTTTTTTTCTTTTTTTTTGTATTTTCCCGCTTAACTTGATGGAATGATTTGGCATAGCTCCCATAGTTTTTCGCTTGAGATTTTCGAAAAAATTTATATTCTTGATTTAGCCATTGATAAATTAGAAACTCTATAGAGTATAATAAAATACAGGTAATTAGCATATATTCAATATAAATTCTATGCATCACCAAGTAAACTGATGCTTGCCGCTGCCATAATTTATTGCCAACGAGCTCCCCCTAATCCTTCTTTGTTCGTCCCTCCATCATTTTCGAATTCCAGCATTGGTACTCTCGAGGTTTTTCCCCTGCATTTTAGTTCAAAAGTTTCTTGAGGACTGTGGTGAGCAAGAACCCCATACAAGTAGAACCTTTTAAAAAATAAATTCCAAACTAATATTAATATGCCAATAATTTATTGCAGTTAAGCCACATATCATTTTTAAAATTAAATTTGTTGGGGGACTCTTTTCTTCTATTTTCCCAGAAGCTTTCAGTTTTGGGTTTTTTTGAGGGGTCCTGTGTTTGATAATGTGTGTTTTGAGCCATTGGGTATTTGTTGAGAAAAAAAGGGCCCCCCCTTACTGTTGAATTGTGGATTATCGAGCATAAGAGAAACCTTAAAAAAAATAGAGTGCTGGATCAATAATTATTAATAGTAAATAATTATTTTTTACAAAAAGCAATAAATTTTATAACTAATGGAAAATCATGGGTCTTTTATGAAAGCCAACCAAAATCCATGATCCCTCGCCCACTTTTTTCTAACCTCTAACTGTCTAAGGAAAACCTTTAAAAGTTGATAGGTTTAATCATTATCCCCCCGCCAATCTACTACACATGATATAAAAATGGTCTAATTGTGACCCATAAACCCTAAAATCTAAGAATTCAGTAAAAAAAACCCTCTTCCCCTTGAACTTATTGAATCTCACCGGGTCAAGTACAACCAAGAAACCAACCACAAAAATGCTTATCGTTTGAAGATCAATAGATCAGGGTATCTTCTGGAATAGGGAAATCCAATCAGACATATAGGATAAACCCTTAATAATATCAAAACGTAAAAATTTTTGACAATCATAAAAAGGATTCTCAATGCCCCAAACTCAAAGATGACTTTATCAAAAACTTTTTGGATTGGGGTTTTGATGAACGGTTGGGTTTCCTCGATAATCGGGCCCATGTATGGAATAGTAAAAGATTGCGAAACATAGAAAAATTGTTGAAGTTATATTTCTCATTGAATTTTAATAAGAGAGGGTTGATTTTAAAGGGGGGAAACAGGGAAAAGTTTTGAGTGATAGATATCATGAAAAAAAGATAGGTAGCTAAACCCGGAATCATTTTTTCGGGGTGGGGGCTTTAGATTCCTATAAATAATTTTAAATCGCTTCTGCTCCAAGGATAACTCAGTTCTCGTCTGGGACCTAAAAACCAAATCATTGTCAAAAGATTGGAAAGTCATAGGCAAGATTTGCGGTGTAAAATGGTCATTTGATGGAAATTTTATTGCTTTTGGGAGGTAACGACAATACTGTTTACGTTTGGGATCAAGATCTAATAAAAATGTTTCAGAAAATTTTAAAGAACATAAAACGGCCATTAAGGCTTAAACGTGGGCCTCTCATCAAAATGGGATTTTAGCAACAGGAGGTGGCTCCCCCAAAATAAAACAATTAGAATTTGGAATATAAACAAGGAGTCTGCACGAAGAAGATTGATACTGGATCTCCCAAATCTGTAATAGGTGTAATTCGAGATTACAAATGAATTAGTATCAAAACCCCTGGGTTTTCTTTAAATTCATCCACAATGGGATGGAAAAAAGCTTGGGTAAAGTGGGGACACTTAGAGGCATTCATTTCGAGTACTTTTCTTGGCAAAGTCTCCTGACGGAAGTCCCAAAAAGTAACAGGATTTAGGGGACCAAACCCTCAGATTTTGGGAAACTCTTCCCAGGCTCATCCGATCTTTAAATTTGATTGGCCTGCCTTTTTTTTAAAAACCCCCCCAAAAACATTTTTCTACGTTGAAAAAAATATTGATATTTTTATTCCAATTTATGATACAAAGTCCCAAACATGATTTGAAATTAAACGATACAAATCATACTAATCTCCAATTTCCCTTGGCATTTCCATCAATTTGAGTGAATAGTATTGTTATATATCCTATCAAAGATCCTCAATCCCCTTTGTTTCTGACAAAGTAAATAGCAACTCCCTTTCTTCCGAATCTCCCGCTTCGACCAATACGATGAATATAAAAGCTACCTATTCAATGGAAATCGTAATTGTTTTTTTTTTTGGGGGGGGGGGGGGGGGGGGGGGGGGTTTTTTTTTTTTTTAAACCCAAGGAAACTGTTGCCCCATCGAGACCTTTTCCCCCACAAACATTTGATATCAAAATTCTGGAATTACCCGGGCCCTAAATTATTCCAAAATTTTTAAATCTCTCTATTTTTGATTCATCCCCACCATGCATCGAGGAAACAGTGATTTTTTGGGACCATCTGCTGGAGAGCCATTCAACCTCTTAATACTGTTACAGAAAATGAATCCCTGCGTAATGGTAAAGCTGTCGTAGAGGTCGCAAAGGCCCTAAAAACTATATTATTCCTTTTCAATTGAAATGAAGAACTGCTTGATGCCTTCCAATTCAACTAATCCCTTTTGAACTAAGATCTTGATTGGCTTCTCCATAAACTTTTTAGTAATTTCGAGAATCTAATAAGGCAATGTGGCGTTTACAACCACAACCTGGGTTTTATAAGGAGAAAATCTAAAAATCCTAACACGGGATCTCTAAAGCCTTTTGTGTTAAATTATCCTCTTTTCACATTTCATCACCCATCAAGAATTACCATTTTGAGTTTGCGGAGGTCGAGGTATCTCTTTGAATCATATCGCACTCTTCCTGGAGTTTCCACTCACCATATGAACCCCCATCTCCTAATCTTTTAATGTCTTTTTCATTAAACTTTCCACCGATTGCATCCCGTAAAATTTAAACCCATTCAGATGATCTCCAAGTGCGGAAGCAAACCTTTTTGGGTTTTGTTCACAATTAACGAGTTGGAGAAGTACTAAAACTTGTGGCGCTCTGACCCCTGTTTCTATTTTTGTAGAAAACCCAAATACAAAATACAGCAGCTTCCTGTACCAGATTGACTTTGTACAATAACATCACGACCATTGTAAAGGAAAAATGGCTCTTTGCTAACTGCAGATGTTTATCAAAGCCATAGCAAAAATTTCCCCCTTAACAGTTACTCCTTCTTTTTCATGCTTCGAAAGGGGGGGTATACTTCGATCTTTAGTTGGAAAAAACCCTTGATGTTCCTTCTTCGAGTCCTAAACCTTTTGGGCCTTAACCTTTGTTGATTATGCTTTAAATATGTATTTTATAAAGTTATATGAATCAAAGTTAAAATCCTTTTGTATTATGTTTTTTAGAAGTGCTTATTTTAACAAATTAAAATGCAAATGCAGAAACTACCAATATTTAATACTGATGCTTAAATTCAGAAGCTCTTTGGTGGCTTCTCATCAGATTTTTTATTCGACTTGCCCTTTTCTACATAATGATAAACTTATTCAGGTTATTTGATCCCAAAGATATCGGCCTCCTTCAGAGAATCCCCTTGACTCCTGAGATTTTTTAATCTCTTTCCCTCTTAGCCTGTTATCACTAAAATTTGAATAATCTATCTAACTTGGCTGTATAATAAGTGGTCATGTATTTCTCTTATTTGATACTGTTATATTTGATTTCCCCCCGAAATATTTCCAAATTTGCTATCTTCCCTCAAGTTCATCTGGATAGCCATTCGAGCTCTTACCCCCAAAGTCTTGCTTGATTGAAAGGCATGTTCCAGACCTGCCATCGTTGAAACTTTTTTTTCTTTGGCTGCAAGGTTGAGGGGATTTATTGCGATTGCGATCTAAAACAAAGTGGGGCTTATCCTTGATTCGGTAATACGAAGTCTCAACATAGACATAGCCCCCATATAACTAAATAGTCAGCATTGATAATTTTTTGGAGAACTGGTTCCATTTCCTTTTGGCAGTCATAACCTTTTTATGGGAGAAAGGAACGAAACTTTTTCATAAAGCTCTTGAACAATTATAGTGCGGCGTTCAATGCTTGCAGTGTTCATTTTCTGTTTTTATATTTAAATTTAAAATTTTATCAATGGTCTTTAGATACAAGATGAGGCTACTACAGCAAAGCTATAATTGGTAAAATGGTTTCTAACTTGGAGGAATATTCAAAATAAATTAAGCTTTGTGATTTTAATAAATTGATATGCAAGATTTTCCCTAAAAAGCCAGAGTCAATCATTCCAAAAGTGCTAAATTTTGAAATTAGAATAATTGACGATCTGCACCCAAAATAATCTACCAAATCTCCCTAAATAAACTCAGAACATTTCAATTGCAACTTCTTCTCTAAAATTTAAACCTTTGATTATATTATTTATATATTTTCAATTTTCGTATGCCCCTTTGGGATTTTCTTGCTGCAAAAAATCAAAAAAAGGGTCGACCAAAAGGAAAAGCAGAATATCATCCAAAAAGGTTGTCGATCGATGAAACCCAAAAAACCGAGAAAATTAATGATCATCATCCCATTCCTGAGGCCACAGTCATGAGGCAAAAAAAAGTGATCCTGGAAAGAAAGAAGAGGAAAAATCTGTATGAGGGAGAAGAGCTCAATGGGATCCCAACATGGAACAGGCACTATCTCTATGTCAACTGGGGATTTTTATTCGGGAGAATGGTCAGTGGTTAAAGGAGGGGAGAGGCATTCAAAATAATTTTGAATAGAATACAAGGTATTAAGCAATGGAAAAAAGATCTACCAAACGGTGAAGGCAAGTTCACAGACTCAAATGGTTCTTACTTTTGTTGGCATTTCCAAAATGGTAAAAAAGACGGGAAGGTCCCGTACCAAGAAAAAATTTTTAACGAAACAAAGAAACTTATAGTAACTATGAACAAGGAGCCCTTAAATACGACACGAAATCACAAGGAAAAAAGATAAATCCGAAGAAATTCCCCAAAATTAGTCTTAGACAAATAAAGGTTCAAGTACCAAGACCTCTAAAAGTTTGAGGAAGAGAAGAACCCAGAAATCCAAGAACTGGACATTGAGTTTCTCCTGAAATACTATGGCCTTTGCAAAATCATAAATTTTACCTTTTTTTGAAATTTCGGTTTTTTTGACTGGAACATTTCACAAGTTCTCAAGTTTTTATAAGAAATCGACCTCAAGCAACACAAGTAAAATTTTCTAGAAAACAAAATTTAAAAGGGAAAGGGTCTGATTGGATTAGGGGAATCAAGTTAAAGCTTTCCTTAAGATGAATTTGGGAGATCGAAAAAAGCTCATCAATTATATCAAGTAATTAAAAGCTTGAACTGTCGGAACCAAAAAAGTGACTCCCTAAAAAATCATCGAAGAAAAGAGAGGATCCTTTGGAATAAAAGCGTTAGGGATAAAAGGAAAATGTCCATTTTATGGGTCGAGTAGGGGAATATCGGAGGCAGATAACGAAGACTAATGCTGGAAATAGTAGAGCTAAAGTCACCCATCATAAAAGGCCAAACAAAAAAAAAAAATAAAATCCAAACAAAGGCTTTGATACTGAAGGTTGGGAACAATATGATTCCAACGATCAAAAAAAACCCCAATATCGCTAAAAAAACACAGGTGAGGAGAAACGGAAAAGCAAAAAATTTCAAATTAAACATCAAAAAATACCAAAAGAATAACAGAGATATTTGAATTGCCCCCGATGCGAGAAAAAGAAGAAAAAGCGAAGATAGGCACGTTGTATAAAATTCTCTAATGAATAACAGCCACGCCAATGGACATCAGGATAGGAATTATAGCGAAGCCATACTAGAGGAGATAAAAAACGAAATAAACAAAAAGACAATAGTTTCAATTATTTTCTCTTGAGGATGAAATGCCTGAAGCTGAAAAAAAGAAACTGTCAAGAAACAACTGGATCGCATGAAATTTTAGAACTCTATGAATTCTTAAAAGAAAATAAAAGCTTGGATTTTATCATCAAAAAGCGAGATATCGAAATAATAGAGCAGTTTTGGAGTGGGTGGGTATGGGAAAGTATGGGGGGAAGTACAGTCGACTCCGGTTCTGTAAAGGACTATATGAAGGCTGCAAAAATTTCACAAAAACCGTAAAATTTTTAGAAATAAGTCTATATTTTGAGCGATCTCAAACACCCTAAATATTGTTTTGTAAATGGGATTTCATCACTGTTAACTAGAAACCCAAATTGGTCACAGAGTTTTTGGAAAACGGAAGTCTCTTTGACCAACTCCATAACAAAAAAACAAGATTCAGTGTGATGAATATTTGAGGTTATTGATGATATTGTCAGGGATGGTCTAAACTTCATAGCATAAGAAATATATACATCGAGATTTAAAGAGTTCCAATGTTTTGATTGATGAAAATTGGAAGGTGAAGCCCTTTTTGACTTGGGGTTTTCAGGCCACAAGAAAAAGAAAAGGGAAAAAATCTCAGAAAAATAGGGTTGGAACATATCATGGATGGCACCCTAAAAGGGATTCGAATGAGGGGGAAAAATTTTTATTCCGGGGGTGTTGTATAGTTTTTGGGGTTATTATTTGGGAGTTACTGACAGAGAATATTCCCTATGAGGGATTATCTGAGGTTTAAATCACTGGGCTAGTGGCTATGAAGATAACCATAAACTGCCCCCAGCCTCCAGATTTTTTTTGTGACAAATTCATCCCCCGAATTGAAGGGGTAAATGCCTGGAAAGGAACCCAGCCAACCGACCAACATTCCCTCCAGATTCAGAAATAGCTTGATGAATAAAGATTGAAAAGAAACCCCAAAAAGAAAGTTGACTGGTCAAGACAAATGAAAGAACACTACCAAAATTGATCTCTGAATTGTTTTAAGTATTGCATTCAATTTCAATTTAATATTAATAATAGTAACTCGATAAAACAGGGAGCTCAAGCTTTTAACTAGGAGAGCCAATTTACCAGCTAGAATGCAATAAGAACGCGCGGAAATGCTAGACAGGTTGACTACATTTAATATTTAATACTAATATATTCCAAATCGATAAATTGTACATTTGAAGGAATCCAAGCGTAATGGTAATAACTTATATGGAATGGGTTACCAAAATCGAAAGCTTATTTTTAATGAGGATTAATTATACTGTTATTTCATGGGGCAATAATAACTGTGGAAATTATTGATTGGGTTAGGGATTCAAACAAACTATTCTCCCTCCTCAAAAAAAATATTAAAGATTCTCATCCAATAATATGGGGGCTTCCTCAGAAAAATTTATAAGAAAGAGCAAAAATTAACAATGACAAAAAAATTTAACCAATATCCCTCGATAGTAAGGCTAATGAATAAACCACGATAAAGCCTGAAATCAAATTAGCTATTAGATTTTACAGGGAAAAAAATCGATAAAATTACCCCCGCATAATATTTGAAAAATATATGGTATAATTGCTGTCAAATTTGTTTTCAACAGAATGCTAGCCATATCATGGAAAATATGTAAGGCAAAAAATTAGAAAAATTGTGAAGGAGCGTAGCCAGTTGCTGTAAAAGTTGTTAATTTTAAAATTATTCATTAACCTCTGAATTATTAGTTTAGAGAGAACAAGAGCTGAATTTAACTATCTCGATCCCCCCCCCCCCCCATGGTTTGTATTCATGCATGCAAGCATCTTCAAAGTATTTTCAATCAAAATTTAGCAAATGAGACAGTGCAGAGATTTTGGTTTGTTATACCCGCCATAAAAACAAACCAATAAGATCGCATAAAAGCAAATTAGCTATTTGAAGCAAAAAAAATTCATCAATTAAAACAAGGAAATCATAACATCTAAATGAGTTTGTTAAAGGCCAATAGCTTTTTTGATAACTCCTTTATCTGTGAAATCTTGGGGATAAATACAACGGGAAATTAAACCAAAATCATGCTTTCTCTTGGTCTTACCATTTTGAAAGGGGCACTCATTAATGCTATGCTTTTTTTTAAAGCCTGAAACTGTATTTTTAATTCGTCTTATCATTTATACAAAGTTGACTTGTATTGGTGGAGGAGGGTTCAAAAATTTACCTTTAAATCTTCAAAATTTGACATATTGTTTTTCCCTGAGGCAGTTCCCCTAGAAAATCCTGATCAAGGATCAAGAGTAATAGGTTTTTTTAATTTGGGGTATACAGGTTACCGATATTTTTATGGTTAGTACTACCCGGATGATTTTAAAACCCGGGACTAAAAAAAGATATCTACATTATTTTTGTGAGCTAGTGCAATTTTAACTGACCCAACATCTGTTCAAAGTGCCCCAATTTGTCGCGATACAACACCCAACATTTCCAGGGGACTTCTTTCCGCTTAATATTTAAAATGAAGATAATAAAATATTTTAATCCCTTTTATTTAAATATTCTCGAGCAAACAAATTTTGCTGAGTTAATCAAAAATTACTATATGTGTTTAAGACGGGATCATTTTTTAAAAACTAAATTAAAGAGTCTCACATCAAAAGTAGGGCTCCAATTTTAAGTTTATATAAACTCTATAAATTTAATTTAAATACAGATGCAGATACAGCTCTATTTTTCTTCTAACTCAGAGGCTAGCTTGAAGTTTGCATTTAAACTAAGTGATCTCTTCGATTATATGAAAAGCGATTCGGGTAAACCCGCGCGAAACTGCACCCTCGATAGACGATCTCTAAGTTTAATTCTTTAAGATCCCAATAAAGCTGAAGACCCTAACCAATAAAATTTTATTAATGGTAATACGAATAGCCTGAAAAAAGTTCCCACCGGGATGGCCCTTTTTTTCCCTTCCGCATTCTTTGGGCTATAAACTTTTTAATTAGAAAGAAGATAAAATCATAAAAGGAACTCTTGAAAACAATACATAGTCACCTTTGAAGAAAGATAGATGTAAACAAAAAGATTTACCTCAGATCAAATTTTGATTGATATTTATGAGGAAAATTTTAAAACATCAAAAAATTCTAAACAATAATCCCCACAGACCCCAACGGGTAGCTTCCATAAGGCTTAGTGGACCAACAAAGGCCAGCATTTTCAGTTTTTGAACCCCCAAAAAATATTCCCACTTTTCCAGCAATAGTTATGGAAAAATTGATCTGTTTTAAATTTTCTAAATTTCCATTTTTGATGACACTCTACAGTAAACGTTTTTCAACACCTTTTTATCATGAAAAAAATTTATCGGCCTTCATACCAGCTCAGACCTCGCTCTCTAAAAATAGAAAATTCGGCGCATAAAATGTGTTTTTTCCCTTTTCATATTCCATTATAATATAAATAATAGAAGCAAATTTTCAAATGGAAAACTCACTCAAAAAAGGGGTTAATGTTAACTTTATTCTCTTACCAAGTCCTTTCTGTGTTTTTGAGACCCGCAACTAATTGTCTTTGGATGCCATATTCTCCTTCCTCTCAGACTTTCTTATGCAAATTCTGGGACAATCATTCATGCCCTCATTGAGACAGAACCAACTAAGCAGGTAATCCAAAATTTATAAATTTTTGATTCATCGTCATATCAAACCCATATAAATATGACATCGTCGAATTACCAAACTTGTGTCCTCCAAAGCAAAAACCAGAAAGGTAATATTTCCCCATTTGATTTTTAATGGGCAATAGTATGAAGCCCCCCCTTTCAAATTGAAAACAATTTTTAGTCCCAATTTCAAAAGGGGCGAGCAAAATGATTTTTGGTTTTCTGAAAATGAAATTTCACTCTGAGATAATGCAGCAGGGCAAAGTATTTTTTTTAGATCAGTTCAATGTCCTCCACGGAAAAATTTCCCTGTCATTCCCCTAAGTTTCGCATTTGAGCCTTCAAGGTAATTTCTTGTATATTATTAACACAATGGGTGGAGTTTTCAAAACTGCGTATATTTATGACGTATCAGTTTCTCCACCGGCCTCCTAAAGGCACTATAACAAAACATTTCCCGGGGTAGCACATTCAGCCCATTTATCTTCGATATTTGGTTCAGGAAAAATAGATGTCTTCGATCTCAGTGGCTCGCTAATAACAACAATCTCAACTGCCAATGTAAAGGCAGCCAAGCCATTAGATGATATATCGATCCTTATCCAGTATACAAACAACACTCTCTCTCAGTACCATGTTTTTTAAAATGTTGTGATGGATGGTATACTGAGACCGAGCTTACCAGCTTCGAAGTTTATGTGACGCCAAATACAATTGTCCTTGCCTGATTTTTCACGAACAAGCTGAAGAAAATGGCCAGCAACCAAAACAAATGAATGCCCTTCCCAACTTGTGAAAATGCATCACTGGTTAATACCCTTTTGGGGAAGTTAGTGGGGGCAAATAATTATACCCAAATCACTGTTACAACCATTTAATACCCCTCCTACTTTTCTTTATAGTTTGGGTATCAACATAAAGGTATAGACCCCCCTAAATACTACAGATAACATACAGAATGAATAGAAACAGGTCTGAACAATACAGATCTGAATAGTACAGACTAAAAACAGTACAGCGAAAACAGCACAAAATTTAAAAACAGTACAAATAAGGATGGGAACATAAACGAATATGACTACAATAATAAAGTATAAATTCTTCCAAAAGACGTTGTTTAGGCCGATGAGACTAAATAAAGCTCTTGAAAAATAGTAATGGATCAGATAGTTAAAGTAGAATCGTAGGAAATTTTGAGACCCCTTGGATATGTTCCCACAATTTTAAATATTGGGTTTTTCCACTATTGCTCATTGTTAGGATATCATGCTCTAATCAATTCCATTACGGAGTAAATTACACAAACTTTATATTATTTGTATGAGAGAAAGCAACATTATCAAACACTTCAATTGGACCCTTAGTTCTTTCGAAAATGCTTGATTTGTAGATCGAAGTTTGACAGTGAAGTCGAATATTTCAACTAAAAATACTTTAAATTGCGATATTGCTATCGGAAGAAGAGAAAGGAGGAGTCAAAGTCACAGATCTTTATTTCCCGTTAAAGTGATAAAAGGGATGTTCTATCCCGACAATTCCCCCTTAACTTAGTAATTTTTCTAATCCTCACATATCCAGGGGGGATTCAAAAAGATTTTCACCAAAAAGAATACTTTCCTCTACGATTTTCTATAGGCTTGTACAATCGTTTAAAAGGATTTGGCTTTTTTCCCACTGATAATAAAAATCCGTTTATCCTACCGATTTGTTTTCGCCTCCTTAAACATCTAACAGTCTTCTTTTCATTTGATTTGAGAATAAGATCTACTTGATGCTTACAGTGCTTGTCCTCTTCATTTTTATCCTGTTTTGAATCAGCTTTCTTTTCCCCTTATCTAAGAATTTCTCCCTCAGCTGGCTAATCGTTGCTAAGTGTCACAAATTTCAAGCGAAATAGTTTCATAATCGAAGCAGTCTTACTGAAATGTATCGAAAATAGCTCATTCTTTGTACATAGCAATGTGATCGGGGGCACAAACAATAAGCTTATCTGCCTAATATGCTTTGACCTTTTGCTTATATTGTTCATATTGCCTTTTCCGAAGAAACTTCATGAATAAGGTATGTTCATAAGCATTAATCTGTATCGTTCAGCCTTTGTTTCCCGGAACATTGTGCTTTTGTATAAGAGTCAAACCCCACTACTCATATTACAACCATTTATGAGCAATTATTTTCTACACTTTAGTAACTTTTTATTAGTTTGGCAGTCTTGAAAATGCTCTATGTATAAGCCATAGGTCCATCTCTTGATTAAGTATTATACCAAAAAGAGGGTACTTTATTTCAAAGGAAGGGGAGTAAAACAATAGGCCTGATTTAATGAAGAAGACAGTAACCTTTTTAAAAAATTGTCAAATATAATCCCCTTAGAAAAAACAGATCTAATCCAAACTCAGTTTAAAAAGAGCAGGGCAGAGGACTTTATTTTCCAAGAAAAAATTAAGGAAAACCAAGGTTCATCTGCTTGCAAATTTCCAAATGTTACTGTCGTCAGCAATTAAGCAACAGAGAAAAATAACAAATTTTTTGATGAAGTAGAAGTGATAAAAAAAGTTGAAGCCTATTCGTCCTGTAAAGCTGGCAACTTACCGAGGATTCCAGAAAGATTGAAATTAGAAAATAGAAAAGAAAATCGATATGCTATGATTTTCATGTACACTGATTGATAATGATATTTGGGTAGGCTAATCGAACAGATAAGTGATAGAATGAGAGCCTGATGGGGAGAGAGGCCCACAACGAGAGGAGTGGGATTTCCCCTTATATATACAATTTCGTTCGAAATTATTATACAGACAGCGATACCAACTTATAAATTTGACAATTTACCAAATTTTAAATTTAAAACATATTAAGAAGGAGGAGTGACTTTCAACAATATTTTTAAGACGAATATCAATTGATTAATGATGTTATATATCTTGAAATCCAAACTTTAACAACAAATTCACAATATTTTTTTTACTCAATTCATCATTTAATATTTACTGTCTATTAAACTTATTTAAAGCCTATTTGGTCAATATAAAACTGACGGCGTTTGTAGTATTGCTCAGTTATTTGTTTACCGATGTTTTTTATCATCAATATGCTTTCTTATCTACTGACACGACATCTTGCTAACTTTTCAGATACTCCTCTAAACAACCTCACTAGATGGGCCTCTGTTTACATACCCCCCAAGATGGTCCCGTTTCCGCCTGATATTCGAACCTATCATATTAAATTTTCAAATAAAATATAGAAATTAATAATAAATAATAATATTTGTGATCAATTTTAAACATAACAATTGTTATCCCCAATGTACTCTCAGAAAACTTTGGGGAAACTAATGTCAGGTCTGGCTCAACCAAGCTGCCAGAAAGAAAAAAAGACTTCAGGCCCAGAAGGGCCCAAAACTGCAAGCTATTGGGGGCCCAAGACCACTTGATAATTTAAGGCCAGATTGTTTAATTGCCAAACTATTAGATTTAACCATCGGGCCAGATTAGGAAGAGGATTCACTTTTTCAAGAAATCAAAGCAGCAGGCCTCGGAGTTCAATTTGCGAGATCGTTGGGATAAAACTGTTGACCATACAGGCGTAAAAAAAAGTGTCAGAATCCTTGAATAAAATAAGGAAAGATTACAAAATACACAACAATTTAGTTCTCTACCCAAGAAATGAAAAGAGTCCAGTTCACCAAGGGTAAATCAGAATATTAAACGATACTCCAAAGGGGACAATAAACGATATAATATAAGGAAAATCAAAGACGTTAGTGCTCCAGCCATCAATGCCTTACCCCCCACTAATCAAAAGAGTCAAGCCTGTGAGCAAAGCACTTTTAGACAGCTACAGGAAGAACTCAGCCTACAAAACTTTAAGATCAGAGTGGCATACCAGAAAAACGAAGGAAAAAAGAGTTTAAAGAAAGAGAGAGAGCTGCAAAAAGAAGTGATTCTTCCAAATTTAACTGTATTTATTGATACTAAACTCTATTCATTCACAAATAGGGGCATTGGAATTTTATTTAAATGAGAATTTTTAAATTTTTTAGCAACAGTTTCCAATGTTTGACCCTTCAATCATTAACTATAAGGGGGCGCAACCCATAAATGAGGACTTAAGCTTATTAAAAAATTTTTTCCTCAATCTTCCGTAGAAAAAGCGATCGAATGGTCCCGGCATATTTTCCGAACTAACATCAATATTAAAAGCCAAAAATTGATAAATACAAATATACGAGGAGGCAAAAGAAATGCTCTGCAGTGGTTTAAACAAAAAGGATCCGATATAGCACCTCTCGTCACAAAAGTGAATAATTTGAAAATGCATGAATAAAGATAATAAATGCGGCACAGTTCTGAATCCGACTGCTATTTCTATATGAAACCCATATCAGCTACAAACAAAACCAAAAAAAAGTTTATTTAAAAAAAACTTTTTAATACGGATATTCTCGCTAAAGCAGCAAATTTTATGTCCAAGAGAAATTACCGGAGAAGCCTTGCTGAGAAATTTCTGGACGCAAAAAAACAGCATAGTCGGGCAGAATCGAAAGTCCATCAATTTTGCCAATAGTTAATCTTCATTCAAGAACCCCAATAAAAAGGTTGGATATGTCCAATCCAAATAAAAGCTTTTTCAATACCGATGTGGCTCCCCCATGCCAAATGGATCTAAATAAAACAAAGTGAACTCTGGGGAAACTTTAGGGATATTATCCAAAAAACCAACTTTAGTGTAGTAGCTGAAAAAAACACAAAAAACAATTCATAACGAAACTATTTGTTCTCTGAAGATGATTGAGAAAAATATAATTCCGAGTTGCCATCGAAACATGAAAATATTCTAGAAACCTCAAGCAAAAACTACTTGTAGCGATGAATAACGAAAGGTGAGTTATACAAAGATGGAATTATTGGGGCTATTTGGGGAAGCTGTTTCCCTTTTATATCGATCGGCAGGAATAAGATTTCTATTCGCGATACATTAAGAAAAACCCTTAGAATGCAATTTAAGGAGGCCGATAAATCGACCATAATTTAGAGCCTGTGAAAATGGACATCTAAAAATAAATATCAATGATTATTCCCACGATCAATTGTATTATGCCCTTAGAGGATACCGAAATATGCTTTTAAACAGCCCTCTGCCAGACAAACTCCCTGATAATTCTGCTGGATCATGCCAGAAATATTGCCATTTTCGGTGAAAAGCCAAAACCCCGAATAACTGAGAGAAAACTCTTCAAATAGTATGAAGGACTTCATGAATGAAATCCAAGTAAAGAATCTGCTCTAAATTTTTTTGGGTAACTAGGAACTAATGCTGTCAGGCCCCAATGATGTGATGGATCAGGATGACTATTTACCTTTCTCCCTAGCAATCTACTATAAAAAAACATCTATTAGACTTGGATGAAAATAAAAAAGAAAATCAGAGAAGAAATAACTGAGCAGATTGTTAATTATAATTCATTAATTGCTTCTTGAAGGTTCTGGAGTAAAGTTTATTTAAAATGTTGTTGATTCCGGAATACCAAATTTGCGAATTTAAATCATTCTATTATTGCCTCGTCAAGACTGCTTT
>NC_061828.1:38085713-38100976 GCF_019202785.1 Penaeus chinensis | reverse complement strand
TTCTCCTAGCCCTCTTCCCCTTCCTAGTCCTGGTCCCTTCCCCTTCCCCTCCCCCCCTTCCCCCTCCCCCTCCCCCTACTCCCCTCCTCTCCTCTTTAGCTCTTCTACACCTCCTCCTCCTCCTCTCTCCTCCTACCTCCTCCCCTCCCCCTCCCCCGGTGTACAAACACACGGGGCAGGTTCGTGAAAAGCCGCGGTTGTGTCGAGGGGAAGCCGTGAATGGCCGCCGCTTGCACAGGACAGCGGCGAAAAGTGCAACACCATTCCCCTGGGGCGCCTCGACTTAATGCCCCGCCCTTGCTCGTCCGCCCACAACGAACACTTCTTGCCCCCCCCCCCCACTCATCCCCTCACCCTCCTCCACCACCTCCCCCTGCCCCCCACAGACGAAGGGCGGGGGAGAGAAAGGAGGAGGAGATGCTCGGAACTGGCGGAGGCTGCATCTGGCGCTCGGGATTTTATTCTCCCTTTTATCATTCATTTATCACTTTTAATGATCATCGTCGTAATTATTAGTACCAATATCAAAACTAACTTTATCATCATCTCATTATAAACCTCATCAATGTTTAGAATGTTTTTATATTATTACTTAGAGCTTTCGTGTTTTTATTCAAATCACTTTTCTCGCATGCACTAAGGCCTCGGCGGAGAAACAGCCGTGGGAATAAAGAAATATGTAAATTTTCCTCCTTTCTGTCCTTCGTAATCTGAATTCATTACGTCAAAAAGACACAAATGCACAGACAGACACACATAGACACAAATAGACACAATACACACATAGACAGACAGAAAGATACAAACATAGACACACACACACACACAGACATAGACAAGACACACACACACACACACACACACACACACACACACACACACACACACACACACACATACCTCGAAGGGTTGAATGGGGGGTGGGGGGTTAGGAGTAAGGGATTACCATTACCCATTACCATTAGAATAAACCCATTCCCCACCACCGAACATTCTCCACCCACCCCCACCCCCCACCCCACCCCCGCCACCAACCAACGCAACTCCACTATCTCGATTCAATGTTTCGTCAGCTGGAATTTGAATGCAGAAAGAAAAGAAAAAAAAAAAAAAAGACAAAAGAAAAAAGAAAAGAAAAGAAATCCAGAAGATGAGAGAGAGAGAGAGAGAGAGAGAGAGAGAGAGAGAGAGAGAGGAGAGAGAGAGAGAGAGAGAGAGAGAGAGAGAGAAAGGGAGAGAGAGAGAAAGGGAGAGAGAGAGAAAGGGAGAGAGAGAGAGAGAGAGAGAGAGAGAGAGAGAGAGAGAGAGAGAGAGAGAGAGAGAGAGAGAGAGAGAGAGAGAGAGAGAGAGAACAAAAATTCGCTTTATTTTTTTTTTTTTTTTTTTTACATTTTCGAGACGCAAGAAAGCTATGTATCGAAGGGCATCAAATAACTTTTCTTTTTTTTTTAAATCTGTGACAACTGCCCTCCCCCCCTCTAAAAAAAAAACTTTATTCTTTAGACAGGAAAATCGACGAAAGTGCGACATTTTATTCCATATCGTTAACAGTCGATAGACATGGCGCCCTAGCTCTCTTTTTTTTTTGGGGGGGGGGGGAATATGGGTAATAGTATTAGTAATGGAAGTGGGACTATAGTTACTATTATCATAATAATCATGATCATTACCATAATCGTCAATATTAGCAATAATAGTAATAATGATGATAAGCAAATAATACTAATACTAATAATAATAATAATAATAATACCAATAATAAAAGCAAATATAACGCTAACAATAATAATGATGAACAATTGACAGTAACAATAGCAATAACAATAATAATAATGATGACAATGATACTACTACTAATAATAATTAATGATAATGATAGTAAAAGCATCATTACGAATATCAAGAACATAAAACTAATTACTAACTGAATCACCAACACAATAGGAAACAAATAAAAGCAAATACAAAAATAAAAAAAACACACAAGAGACAAAGACAATCAAACAAACAAGTAAACAACAAACAAAAAAAAATCCATACATCCTCACCCGCATAACAAACCGTTACAGAGGAAGGGGAGGGGTGGGGGAAGGGGGAAGGGGGAAGGGGGAAGGGGGAAGGGGAAGGGGAAGGGAAGGGGGAAGGGGGGAAGGGGGGAAAGGGAAGGGGGAAGGGTTTGTACTGTCATTTTTTTCGTTTTTTTTTTTTTATTTTTTTTTTACGAATCCATAATACAAGGGCAGAAAACAAAAAACAAATACAACAACAACAACAAAACGATTGGGTACATTGGGGGTGTTTTTTTGAGGGGAAAGCGAAGAAAAAAAAAAAAAGAGTAACGAATGGAAAAAGAGATGAAAGGATGGGGAAAAAAAGAGGAAAAGAACAGACAAATAATGAAAAGGACGAAAGGGAAGAGGTGTGATACACGTGGCTGACCTACATCGACAGAAAAAAAAAAAAAAAAAAAAATATTGAAATAAATACACGACGTCCTGCACGAACGAGGAGACAGGGGCGAAAGGAGAAAGAAGGAATGGAGGGAGGGAAGGAGAGAAAGGAAATGAGAGAGTTAAGGATGGAGGGAGAGGAAGAGAACGGGAAAGGGGGAGAGGGGAAGCAGGGAGGGGGGGAGATAGAGATAGATAGTGATAAATAGATAGATAGATAGATAAAGAGAGAGAGAGAGAGAGAGAGAGAGAGAGAGAGAGAGAGAGAGAGAGAGAGAGAGAGAGAGAGAGAGAGAGAGAGAGAGAGAGAGAGAATGAGAGAGAGAGAGAGAGAGAGAGAGAGAGAGAGAGAGAGAGAGAGAGAGAGAGAGAGAGAGAGAGAGAGAGAGAGAGAGAGAAGAGACACAGACACAGAGTAGGTAGATTTATAGAAAGAAAAACACCAGAAATGGATATACACAAACAGAAAATAAAATCGAACAAGCATAAGAAATGACAACAGAAAACGAAAAACAAAAACAAACGAAAGAGAGAGAAAGAGAGAGAGCGACCGAGCTGCCGCGACCGGGAGCGAGAGCAGGGAGAGCGGCAGGGTATCGGCAGAGGCGGCGCATATCGGTGGCCGCGGCGTTCTGCCCGGTCCGTCGCCTTTTGTCCGCAGCTTCCGGAGCGGAGGGAAGGCCCGCGGACAATGCTGCCTGTCACCGCGGACGACCCACAGCGCGGCGCAGACGGATATAAAACAAGCGATTAAACTGTAACAAGGAAATGGGCAAATGCAGATACGTAAGCGCATACTACATCATCATTTGCACACACACACACACACAGGCATACGGACAGAAGCACACAGACAAAAGATACAGACAAAGACAATACACCCACACACAGACACAGACCTCTAACCCTCCCCCTCCCACCTGAAACACTCGAAAGGGGTCACCTTCGCATCCCCCCCCCCATCGCTTTCCTCCCCCGCTCTATAGGGGGGGGGGGGACCGGACCCCATCACTTCCCCTGCCAGATCTCCGAGATACAAACTTTATAACGAGTTCTGTCGTCGCAAACCAGCTTATGAATATTCAGCTTCCGAACCCTCATTTTTCTTACAAATTGCTGTGGGGAGAAGGGGGAGTGTGGGAAGAATGGGGGGGGGGGAGAGCGTGGGGAGGGGAAAATAGTGTGGGGAAGCTACTGTGGAGGGAGCGGAAAGTAGGACAGAGTGGAGGAGATGAGTGGGGGGGGGAGTGGAGGAGATGAGTGGGGGGGGAGTGGAGGCAGATAAAGAGAGAGAGAGAGAGAGAGAGAGAGAGAGAGAGAGAGAGAGAGAGAGAGAGAGAGAGAGAGAGAGAGAGAGAGAGAGAGAGAGAAGCAGATATAGCAAGTGAGAGAAAACGAGAAAGAGACAAGGAAAGAAAAACGAGAAGTAAAAACAAAAAAAAAAAGGGAGATAAAGAGAGTAGAAAAAGAAAACCCCCACAAGATAGGAAGAGAACGCCCCCAAGAGACAAGAGAGCGAGGTCATTCCGCCGCCAGACGCACCAGCCATTGCCGTGGGGGAAGAAAAATGCATTTTGGCAAGTTTTATTCCCCACATAAATATCAACGTTGTTAAAATGTATGCGGCCGTACGTCTCCCCCGACCGACCACCACAACAAATTCGCGCGACACACAAAAGTTCCTTCCGCATATAATAAAGGTTAAATGGAGAGGAAAAAAAGGAAATAATATATATAGTAAATTGTTAAATATCTACAATATAATACGTCAAATACTAAAAGATAGAAGGGAAAAAGGGGGAAACGTTTTAAAGCAAAATGAATAGAAAAAACAACAACATATAATCAATCATTCCCTTGTGGCTAGATAACGTGTGCCAAGCCGTTGCTTATGGACACAATGTCAGACAATAATAAAAATGGTTAAGCAGATCACGTTGTCAGCTTCTTTGCTGAAGGAAAATGGGAGAGGGAGGGAGGGAGGGAGGGAGGGAGGGAGGGAGGGGGAGGGAGGGAGGGAGGGAGGGAGGGAGGGAGAGTGGGAGGGAGGGAGGGAGAGTGGGAGGGAGGAGAGAAGGAGGGAAGGTAGGGGGAAAGGGGGAGGGAGAATTGGAAGAAGATAGGGAGAGAGGGAAGGCAGGGGGAAAAGGGGGAGGGAAGGATGGAAGAAGATAGGGAGAGAGAGGGAGAGGGAGGGCAGGGAGACAAGGAGAGAAGGAAGTGGGAGGAACATGAAGAAAGGAGGGAGCGAGGAAAGGGTTGAAGACAAGGAGATAGGGGGGGGGGAGGAGGAAAAACACGGCCAGGGGATGGAAAGATAGGGCGAGAGAGAGAGAGATAAAAGGAGGCAGAAATGAAGAAAGAGGACGGAAGAATACCCAACCGTGTCTTGTAAGAGTAAACAAATGTAAAAAGAAAATAAATTTCCCTTTTACATCGAAAGAGACATAAATATCAGACTCACCCTCGCGCCTTGAACATACTCATCAACATAACGTCCTTTACAGAAAATACCAACCTGCAAAGAGAAGAAAATGCAATTAGCAATACAATACATTAAATAAAACCTATCCAAAGTTATAGTATAATCTCGGTATATCAAAGGAAACAAAAAATATATATACATACACAAAATAAATAATAATAATAAAATTTTCAAAAAGTTAACATTATTCACCTCGGTATATTAGAGGAAACAAAACTAATGTACACAAATACATTCAAATAATTCAAATAATAATATAAAAAAAACGAATCGCCATTCATAAATATTCGAATAATCACAACAGCGAAGAGCGAATGTCTCAAATGAACACCAAGAAGGGCCTAAGAACTGTGGTTAATGAAAGACCGCGGTGTAATTAACAAGAGAAGGGGTAATTAACGCCACTGTGTTCCCTTTACCCTTCACCCCTACCTTCACCTTCCCCCTACCCCCCCACACCTTCCCCCTACCTCCCCCACCCCCCATTCTGTAATTTCAAGTCTCATCACGCTGATAATAAAGAAAAGAGGTGAATAGATGGAGAAGAGAAATAAAATGCATTACGAATGATGGACAGAGAGAGAGAGAGAGAGAGAGAGAGAGAGAGAGAGAGAGAGAGAGAGAGAGAGAGAGAGAGAGAGAGAGAGAGAGAGGAGAGAGAGAGAGAGTTACACGGATAAATAGCGAATGACCGAATCAGGGGTGGAACAGACGATAAAGAAAGGAGAAGAAAAAAGGAAGAGCCAAGATGGAAACAAATGAAGAGGAGATATGAGAGAGAAGAAAAGAAAAAATAAACTAATGGTTACTGTTGGAAATGACGAAGATATTTTTCTTATATAATAATTGTTATTGTTACCGACACTGTTTGGTATTAGTGTCAACATTACGATAAAAAAGTCAAAGGATATATTTTTTTTCTACCGATTTAGACTGACAGCCAATGTGTGAGAGCGACGGAGAGTGAAAGGTAAAGATAGAGAGGTTGATTGGTAGATAATTAAGTGAGTGAGTGAGTGAGTGAGTGAGTGAGTGAGTGAGTGAGTGGGTGGGTGGGTGCGGCGCTGAGCGAAGCGATTCGTGAGTGAATGAGTAAGAGCGAGAAGTACTGTACTGTGAGTCAGTGAGTGAGATACGCACGATATACATCCCTTCCACTTCCTTTCCTCCACCCTTCATTTTCCACCCACCACCCATCACCCTCTACCCCTCTAAACCCCCCTCCCCCCCACCCCACTAACTTCCCACTACACGCTACTTTCTCACCCCCTGCCGCCAGGCCTCCCCCCTCCCCCCCTGCCCCCTCCCCCTCCCCCCTCCCTAGTCCTGAAAGTCGGCAACAGAGCGGGCGCGCGAGCCTAGAAACTAAGGTAGACCCAGATCGGGCGGCGAGACAAAATCAATAGTTAGTTACAAATCGGCGGCGTGTCGCGAGGTACAGAGGGGAGTAGGGGGTGGGGTGTGTGGCGGGGTATGTCCGGGAAGCGAGAGGAGGCGGTGGCGGAGAGGGAGCGAGAAGGAGTGGAGGGCGGTAGAGACAGGGAGAGAGGGGATGGGGAGAAGGAAGGGAGGGAGGGAGAGACAGGGGAGGAGAGGGAGAGAGGGGAGGAGAGGGGAGAAGGAAGGGAGGGAGGGAAAGAGAGGGAGAGAAGCTCATCTCGCTGCACGTTAGCTCGCCACTCTTACTACTACTGCTGGCGTGTTCTGCTGGATCTCTTTCTTTCGCTCTTTATTAATGCACGGCTTTGTTGCTCTGCGTTTCGGACTCTTTAATCTGTTCAATTCTTTCTCGATTTCTTGTGTTTTCTGTTTCTCCATCTCTTTCTTTCTTTCTTTCTTTCTATTTTCAATTTGATTTTTCTCTCTCTCTCTCTCTCACTCTCTCCTCATCTCTCTTCCTCACTCTCTCTCTCTTCTTCTGTCTCCTCTCTTCTCTCTCTCACCATTCTCACTCATCTCATCTCTCTTTCATCTCATCTCGCATCTCTCCACTCGCACTCGCTTCGCGCTCTCCTTTCTCCTCGCTCTCGCTTCTCTCGTCTCGCTCTCTCTCTCTCGCTCTCTCTCTCATCGAGCTCTCCTCTCTCTCTCGCTCTCATTCGCTCTCTCGCTCTCCTCTCGCTCTCTCCTTCTCTCCTTCGCTCTCTCTCTCTCTCTCTACCCATCCACTGACTCTAACCACCCTCCTCTCATTTCTCCTCCCCTCCCCCTTTTTCACCACCCACCCTACTTTAACCTACCCACTCCTCCTCTCCACCCTCCTCCCTCTCCCTCCCACTCTCCCCCTCCTCCCTCCCCCCCCTCCCCCCCCTTCCCCCTACCCCTCCCCATCCCCCACCCCTCTCTCCTCTCTCCTCCCTGCCGAAGAAATCCGCTCTGGCCGCCGTGAGATCAGTGCGCAATCTCTACCTGCCGCGATAATTTTCTCCGTTCTCAGGCAAGCGGGTCACAATGTCAACCTTACCTGTGATCTCGTAGCCTAAGGAACGGCGCCGGAGAAATGATTACAACAAAGCCTCGCGGGAGAGAAGTGAGAGAAGAGAGAGAGAGATAGAGAAGAGAGAGAGAAAGAAGAGAGAGAGAGAGAGAGAGAGAGAGAGAGAAGCGAGAAACAAAGAGAGAGAGAGAGAGAGAGATAGAAAGAGAGGAGAGAGAGAGAGCGGATGAGAGAGAAGAGAGAAAAAGGAGGGAGGCTGGGGGGGTGTCGTCTGTGATTTTTTTTTTCTTTTGGGGGGGGAAGGAGGGAGATAGGGGAAGGGGGAAAGAGAAGGAAAAATAGGGTGAGGGAAAGAGGGTGACGCAGAAGGGACGGGAGCAGATAAGGAAAATGGGAGGAAGAAAAAAGGGAGGATGGGAGAATGGGATCGTTGAGCAGAGGGAAAGTAGGAAAAGAGATAGATGGAGACGGAGGGGAGGGGAAAGAGGGATAAAGGAAGGAGGAAGGAGACGGCAGTGATAAGAGTGGGAGGGGGAAGGGAAACGGGGGAGTGCATGTGTTTTTTTTTCTGTTTCATTGCGTCTATATAAAAGACAAAAACAAATCAAAAGAAATAAAATGAGAAGAGTGAAGAAGGAAAAAAAGAAAAAAAAGAAGGGGAGGGGGAGGACGAGGATAAACGTTACGAGTAACAACAGAGAAGAAGAAGAACAGAAGAAAAGAGAAAAGAAAACGGAGTTAAGAACAGGAGAGGAAGGAAGGAAGAAAGATTGAATGGAGAGGGAGGGAAGAGGAAGAGAAGGCTATGATTAAAACAAAACAAAGGATATCCAGGAAACGGACGAAAAGGGGAAAAGGAGAGAAAGAGATAAAGAAATAGAGAAAAATAATGGGGGTATGGGAGGATGGACGGACAAAGAAAATAAGGAAAAATTAGTATGACGTAATTAAAGAAGATAGAGATAGAGGCGGATAGAAGAAGTGGGAAAGGGAGGGAGGGAGGAAAAGGAAGACAGAAGAAAAGAGGAAACAGGGGAAAAGAGGAAAAGAACAGAAGAAAGAACCGAAGGATAGGAGTAGATAGAAAAAGAAAAGAATAAGAACAGAAAGACAAGGGATAAGACAGAAGAAAAAACTCTCTATCTCTCCTTTTCCAAAACACATACACAGAAAAGAGAAAGAGATAAGCCACAAAAGAATAAGGAGAAGGAGACGAGGAGTAGGAGAAGAAGGGGAAGAAGGGAGAGGAGGAGGAGGGATGGAGGAGGAGGAGGAGGGAGGAGGAGGAGGAGGAAGAGGAGAAGGAGGAAGAAGAAGCAAAAAAAAACAAGAACAAAAACAAGAAAAAAAATTTCCCAGACAGTATCACAGAGGATGTTCACTTCACACGACCCTCCCCCCCTCCCCTTCCCTCCCCTTCCCCCTCCACCCCCCACCCCAAATCTCAACAGAGCTAGCAGGCCCATTTTACAGCCCTCCCGAATGAGGTCTGGGACAGGCAGGTCGTTTCGCGCATCCTGCAGGTACTTTCGCTGCAGACTTTATTTACCATCTATATTATTGCCACCCGACCGCTTCTCCCGTCAGAGGCCCTCTACTCCCTCGTGCTTACACAACGTATTAAACATCAACAGAACCATAATTGGCGGGCGGCCGGGCCGTACAAAGACAGCCTAGTCCTGACAAAAGGAAAGAAGCTTACCAAGCCCCAGCTGCCAAGAAATAGTAGAAACAGCCAAGAACAGAGAGAAAAAGAAACGCACCCTCAGCACCCCCCACAGCAGCCCACCCTGGCCCATCCCACAACATAGCAAGGGAGTCCTCCTACAGCCCAACGCCCCTAGCCCCCACCCAACCCCAAACTCTAAACCATTGTTACTCTCTATCCTCTCAAAAAATGAATGGTGATACGAAAATTAGTTAGTGGAGTGGCTGTTGATTGTTACAATTGTTGTTGTCCCTGATTTTGTTGTAGTCTGGTATGTTGTTTATTATAATCATTCATATTTATTATTATCACAAATATCATCATTCGATCATCGGTCCATACGACGAGTCTAATCCTATCAAATCATATCATCATCATCATCAATACCATCATTCGAACACCGAACACATGCCTACTATTCGTAGTATTAGCAGTACTGTATTGATTACTAATAGTAGAACTGTGAGACAACAATTAAAACCAAAAAAATTTGAGAAAAAAAACTCAGAATGAATAAAATTATCAATATGCGTCATCATCACTCTTAATAATAATAATAATAATAATAATAATAATAATAATAATAATAATAAACAATAATAATGATGATATGAATGAAACAAAGGGATGAACAAATAAACAAACGAATAACTACATAATCAAATAAATCAGTAATAAAAACTATCCCAAATACCCTTGATTGTCAAATGCTGTTTCATACATCCACAATTCAACCCTCCCCCACCCCCCCAACCCCCCCCCCCAAACAAAACAACACAAAAAAGAAAAATACATATATAATATCTAAAAAGAATCGGGAAAAAAAAAGGGTTGTCGTAAATTTCGTTCCACATACAACACGGCCGCCATAAACTTCGCCTTCCGATACATAAATCAAAGAGCATAAACATTAATTCAATATTATATTATCTTCCGTCACAAAGAATATAGTAAATAAATCTTAAAAAAATTGTTTACCAAATAAAAAACATTCATCTGCCTCCCCTTCCCCCATCTTTCTCTTTTCTCTCGCTTTCTTTTTCCTTCCCCTTACCTAACCCCCATCCCGGTCCGCCCCCCCCCCCCCTCTATACTCTCTCCTCCCCCTTTGTTTTTGTCCTTTTTCTTCGTCTTTGTCTTTTGTCTTTGTCTTTGTTTCTCTCTCTCTCTGTGCATAATCTTTTCTCTTTTTTTATTTTTCTACCAAACCCTCTCCATTACTTATTATGAGCTAAATCACATTAATTGTCTACTGTCTCTTCTCTCTCTCTCTCTCTCTCTTCTCTCTCCTCTCTCCATCTCTCATCCTCTCTCATCTTCACTATTTAGTCACTCTCCTCTCTCCCTTCCACACTCTCTCATCCTCTCTATCCTCACACGCATTCCTCACTCTCTCTCTCTCCTCTCACTCCCTCTCTCTCTCCCTCCCTCTCTCTCTCTCCTCCTCTCTCTCCTCTCTCGTCTCCTTCTCTCTCTCTCACTCCCTCTCTCTCTCTCTTCCTCTTTCTTCCTCCCCTCCTCTCCTCCTCCTCCTCATCGCTCCTCCCTCTGCTCTCTCTCGCTCGCATCTCTCCCCTCGTCTCTCCTCTCTCCCTCGTCCACCTCCACATCTCTCTCTCCATCTCACACCTACTCTTCTCTCTCTCTCACTCTCTCACACTCTCCACTCTCCCTCTCTCTTCCCTCTCTCTCACACTTCTCTCTCACCTCCTCTGCCCTCCTCCTCTCTCACATCCTCCCCTTCTCTCACTCACTTCCTGCTCTCTCTCTCCCCTCCTCCTCTCTCTCTCTCTCTCCACACCTTCTCCTCTTTCATCTCTCTCTCTCTCTCTCCCTCTCCTCCTCTCTCTGCCTCTCTGCCTCTCTGCATCTCTGCCTCTCTGCCTTCTCTGTCCTCTATCTTTCTCTTCTCTCTCTCTCTCACTCTCACTCTCTTCTCTCTCTCTCTCTCTCTCATCTCTCTCTCTCCTCTCTTTTCTCTCTCTCTCTCTCTCTCTCTCTCTCTCTCTCTCTCTCATCACTCTCTCTCTCTCTCACTCTTCTCTTTTCTTTCTCCTACTCCCTTACTCATCTTATTCTCTACCCAATAATGGAAGCGAGGGCGTGCGGGCGGGCGGGCGGGGGTTAGGATTGCAAGGGCGTGGGCGTGGAAGGGGGGGTTGGAAGGGGTCAGAGGGCGGAGAGGGAGAGGAGAGGGTAGAGGAGGAGTGGAGAGAGGAGGGAGGAAAAGGAGAGGGCGGGCGGGTGTCCGAAGGGGAGACTGAGAAAACGAGCACAGGACGGCGTAATGGGCCGAGGGGATTGGGGGACATAGAGTGGGGGGGGGGAGCGGAGGGGAGACTCCCCGTGTGGGATGAGGTGAGCTAAAAATCGCCAGGGAGAGTGACATCGTCGTCGTCCACGTCTCCTCCACTCTCCATACTCCACCTCCTCTTTCTTCTTCTTCTTCTTTTCTTCTTCTTCTCTTCATCTTACTTCTTCTTCTCTTCTTTACTTCTTCTTCTTCTTCCTTCTCTCTTCCTCTTCCTCTTTCCTCTCCCTCCTCTTCCTCTTCCTCCTCCTCCCCCCTCCTTCTCTTCTTCTTCTTCTTCTTCTTCTTCTCTTCTTCTTCTTCTTCTTCCCTCCTCCTCCTCCTCCACCTCCTCCTCCTCCTCCTCTTCTCTTGTCTTCTTCTTCTTCTTCTCTTCTCTTCTTCTCCTCCTCTCCTCCTTCCTCACTTCCCCCCCTCCTCCTCCTCCTCCTCCTCCTCCTCCTCCTCCTCTCCTCCTCCTCCTCCTCCTCCTCCTCCTTCTCCTTCTCCTTCTCTCCTTCTTCTTCTCCTCCTCCTCCTCCTCCTCCTCCTCCTCCTCCTCCTCCTCCTCCTCCTCCTCCTCCTCCTCCTCCTCCTCCTCCTCCTCCTCCTCCTCCTCCTCCTCACTCCTCTTTCTCCCCGCCTCAATCCAATTTCCAACGTGAGGAAAGGAGGTGGGGAGAAGGGGGAAGGAAGGGAGGAGACGTAAGGAAGAACAGGATAGAGAGGGAGTGATGAGATGGGAAGGGAAAGAGAGGAGAGGGGGAAAATGAGAGGAGAGACAGGGAAAGGGAGGAGAGGAAGGGATGAAGAGAGAGGAGAGCGAAGACGTCGATAAGTTGTAAAGGGGAGTAGAAAGAGGGAAGAAGGGAGAGAGGGAGAAGAGAAGAGATAGAATAAGGAGAGAGAGAGAGAGAGATAGAGAGATAGAGAGATAGAGATAGATAGATAGATAGATAGATAGATAGATAGAGAGAGAGAGAGAGAGAGAGAGAGAGAGAGAGAGAGAGAGAGAGAGAGAGAGAGAGGAGAGAGAGAGAAGGAGAGAGAAACAGAGAAGAGAGAAACAGACAGAGAAGAGACAGGCAGAGAAGTGAGAGAGAAGAGAGAAGAGTGAGAAAGACAGAGAAGAGAGAAGAGAGAAGAGAGAAGAGAGAAAATAAAAGAGATAAGAAAGAGAGAAGAGAGAGGACCCGGGGAGAGAGAGGAGAGAGTGAGGCCAGTGACCTAACACCCCAGCCTGCTCACCTGGGTAGTACCTCTTACCCCCCCCCCCCCCAGGCTTAATATTTCACACTAAAGCTAACAAGCTATCGCCCCGTCCTTCGCCTCCGCTACATAACCCTGAATTATAAGCAGTCCCACGGCCGCGATACAACCTTCTAATCTAAGCCAGTGTCCCATAGACCTAGCTAGCCTATACATTATCCAACCCTCGCTGTATAAACCTCTTTTTGTGGGAAAATATTCAGTTCAAAACAAACTAAATTAGGCATTATCTTTGGAGCAAAAAAAGAAAAAAATAGAACAAACGAAAGAAAGAAAGAACAAAAACTAAGCTACATGTTAACAGCCGGAAGTCATTTTACCTTTATAGACAAAAAAAAACAAAAAAACTAGACATTTGTTATCAATGACAAAAAGCAAATTCGAAAAAGAAAAAAACAAAACAAATGGAGCAAAAAAACAAAAAAAACAAAAAGGCATTTTATCACACAACAACAATAACAGATAAAAAAAGGCAATTTATTCATCATATCGAAACAATGGAATATAAAAAATATGAAAACGAATTCTACCGAATAAGAGGGGAAGTTTTAATAAAAATAAGCCATTGATAATAAATTAATCATGAACGTGAAAGGAAAGGAAGAGGAGAAGGAGTGGGAGGACTAATAATAATAATAATAATAATAATAATAATAATAATAATAATAATAATAGCATTAATAACAATAATGATGATGATAATAATAATAATAATAATAATAATAATAATAATAATAATAATAAAAAATAACAACAATAATAATAATTATTATTATTATCATCATTATTACCATTATTATTATAACAACACCCACCAACAATAATAATAATAACAGAAGAATAAAAAGGGAGAGGAAAACGACCACCGAACATAAGAACCCTTTCCTTCCTTCCCTCCTCTCTTCCGTCTACCTTTCTACCATCCCTCCCTTCTTTCCTTCCCTCTCTTACTCCCTCACTCCTTCCTTCCTATCCTCCTTCCTTCCTTCCTTCCTTCCTTCCTTCCTTCCTTCCTTCCTTCCTTCCTTCCTTCCTTCCTTCCTTCCTTCCTTCCTTCCTTCCTTCCTTCCTTCCTTCTTCACCTCCCTTACTCCCTTCTTCCTTCCCTCCATCCCTCCTTCATTTCCTCCTTCTTCACCTCCCTCCCTCCCTCCTTCCTTCCTCCCTCCCTCCCTCCTTCCCTCCTCCCTTCCTTTCCTCCGCAGGCAGACAGGCGAGCAGGCAGGCAAGTAGGCAGGCAGGCAAGTAGGCAGGCAGGCAAGTAGTTAGCAGGAGCGCCAGTAGAAGCAACCAGGAGCAGGGTCACGTCCCAATCCCACACAAGGTCACGCGGGGGCCAGGCAACAAGCGGGCGGGCGGAGGGGCGGAGGGGCGGGTGGAGGGGAGGAGAGGGGGGTGAAGGGGCGGGTGGAGGGGTGGAGGGGCGGGTGGAGGGGTGGAGGGGCAGGTGGAGGGGCGGAGAGGTGGATGGAGGAACGGAGGGGTAGGTGGAGGTGCGGAGAGGCGGGTGGAGGGGCGGGTGGAGGAACGGAGGGGCAGGTGGAGGGGTGGAAGGGAGTATGGAAGGGTGGGCGGAGGGGCGGTGGGCGGAGGGGCGGTGGGCAACTCTTGCAACTGCCTGCAACTTCTCTAACATTAATTATTCGCCTACGCACCTGAGACGCCGGGCGTAAAGAACAAAAAATATCCCCCCTCCCCCCGCGGGAAGATGGGTATTGGGTGGGGGATAAGGGAGGGAGGAAGGGGGAAAAGGGGGAGAGGGGGGAGGTGGAAGGGGAAAAGGGGGAAAGAGAGAGGGAGGTGGAAGGGGAAAAGAGGGAATAAGAGGGGGAGGAAGAAGGGGAAAAGGGAGAGTGAGAGAGGGAGAAGGAAGGGGGAAAGAGGGAATGAGAGGAAGAGGAGGAAGCCAAGAAAGAAAAAAAAGGGAAGAGGATGGAGAAGGAGGGAAGCAAAGGGGTGATGGGGGGGGGGGCGAGCAAGACAAACAAGGTGAGATTCGGTTAAATGCCTTCGTGTACTCGTATGATTCTCTTTTTAACCGCAAAAACACACAAAAAAAGTTTATTTACTTATTTTTATAATTATTATTATTTTTATATTATTATTATTATTATTTTTTTTTTGCTCAACGAGAATGATTAAGAACAATAAAAGAAATGATTGAGCGAATAATAAAACAACAACAACAACAATAGATAGATATCAAAAACAGCTAAAGATTTAAAAAAATAAAAAATAAATCGATCAGCGGCGTCATAAATGAACATGGACGAAAACAAAAATGGACGAAAAAAAAAAAAAAAAAATATTGTACGAACGCTGTGCCAAGGGAAGGCGGAGGGGGGGGGGGGGGGGTGAAGCCTGACAAGGGGATGTGAGAGGGAGGGTAGGTAGGGGAGGGGGGGTCTGAGACACACAAGGTTAGGGAATGAGGCAAGCAAGGCCAGGGGACTGACTTACACGGGACTAAAGGAGCAAGAGGGAAAATACTAAGAGGAGGAGGAGGAGAAGGAGGAGGAGAGAGGGAGAGAGGGAAAGAGGGAAAGAGGGAGAGAGGGAGAGAGGGAGAGGGAGAGAGAGAGAGAGAGAGAGAGAGAGAGAGAGAGAGAGAGAGAGAGAGAGAG
>NC_061828.1:38070713-38083213 GCF_019202785.1 Penaeus chinensis | reverse complement strand
ATTCCCTCTCATCTTCCTCTCCCCTTCTCCCTATCTTTCCCTTTCCTTTCTCCCCCTCTCCCCTCTTCCCTATTCACAACTAGACGCTGATAAGAATTGTCGAATTTCTACGCACTCTGTTCTTTCAAAGGGCTCATTAGTCTGGCCTTCCACACAGCTGATTGAAATATCACCTTCTTTTTTTCTAAAAATCAATAACCAATTTTCTAACGGCTTAGAAACGCGCGCCCTATTCGCCCTCCCCCCCCCCCCAAAAAAAAAACTATCCATTTTTTGCTTCGTTTCCTCTTAAATGACAAACAAAAGCAAAGAAAGCAAAGAAAAGGAAATTTCAATAATAATTTTCTTCTTAGAGTAAGAAAGACTCCAAAATTAGTTTGCAGGCGACGCTACAAAATTCTGGAGACAGAAGAGATGCAATAATTAAATAAAATAAATAAACAACAGCAAAAAAGAACACCCAAGAGAGAAAAAAAACAAAAAAAAAAACAGAAAAAACAGAAAGAAGAAAAACAAATCGACACACAGAAAAGACCCAAACACAAGAAAATCGAACAAAAAAACAGAAGATAGAAGAGACAAAATTAAAGATCATAAAAAAAGGAAAAAAAAAAAAAACGAAAAAAGGGGCAAGGGAGTCAGACCATCCACAGGAACATCTCAGGACTCGAATTATTACGTCAGATTATGTTCTGGGGACGTTGGGTTCACCTTATGACCCTGAGGAAGGAGGTTAGGGGGCGCGCGTGTGTGTCAGGTCAGGTGGGAAGGGGGGGGGGGGGAGAGGGAGAGGAAGATGGGAGGGAAGAAGGGAGGGAAGAGATGGGAGGGAAGAAGGGAGGGAAGATGGGAGGGGAGAAGGGAGGGAAGAGGGGAGGGAAGAGGGGAGGGAAGAGGGGAGAGAAGGTGGGGATGGAGAGGAAGATTGGAGGGAAAAAGGGAAGGAGGAGGGGAGAGAAGATGGGAGTGGATAGAGGAAGGAGGGAGGGAAGAAGGGAGGGAAGAGGGGAGAGAAGGTGGGAGTGGATAGAGGAAGGAGGGAGGGAAGGTGGGGGATGGAGGCAAAAGGCGGGGAGGGAGGGAGGGTGGGGGGGATGGAGGTAACAGGAGGGGGGATGGAGGAGGAAGGGATGTGAGGGGGGCGGGGCGTAGATTGTCCCGTGACCTTATATTGACTACCTGTATAGCTACGAAAAAGCGTGAAAGGGCGGCCCTACTGTTTCCAGAGGATGTTGTTTCTGATGTTATTTGTTCTAAAAATACCTTTTATTTTATTGATGACGATATTCGAAAGTTTGAGGCTACTTCAATATTTTTTTTTTTTACCTTTTTGATCTTCTTGTGGAACCTGCTTAATTGCCTCTCATAACCCCATAATCTCCCCCTTTCTCTCTCTTTATCTCTTTCTCCTCTCTTTCTACTCCCCCTTTCCCCTTTCATCTCCATCCCTCCCACCCTCTCTTTTTTCCCTTTTCCTCCCTCCCTCTACCTCTTCCCCCTCCCTCCCTCTTTTTCCCTTTTCCTCCCTCGTTCCTTCTCGCTCTCTCTCCCCCCTTCATCTATCACCCTTTCCTTCCTTCTCACCTTTCCCCCCTCCCTTCCTCCATCTATCCCTCCCTCCCTCTACCCCTCCCCCCCTCATCTACAGCACTTTGCCCGGCCCTGTGCCTTTACACCTTCCCATAATGCCCCGCGGCCCAACCAACGTAGGACAAGCTGAACAAAACTCCTTCCTAACTGAGCGCCCTTTACTTCCCGTCTTCCAATGTCTACCTTTCTACCTCGACAAGTCTACTTATCTACTTTCACGGCGGCTCATCCAGCTGGGGTGTGCATTCGCGAGGGGTCATGGGTGGCACTGTGGACCGAAGGGCGTGTCTGTCTGTACGATACTGGGAACGCTATACCATTGTTGCATGAATTTCATATTTCTGTCTCTGTATGTCTGTCTTTTTCTTCCCTTCCTCTTGTCGCTAATTCTCATTCTCCTGAGCTCTTTCTCTCCTTTCTCTCTTCCTTTCTTTCTCTCTCTCTATCAATTTCTTCCAACTTATAAGAGCACATCCCCAGAAAATTGTCCTAATCATAAATTTCGTATTCTCACAGACGGAAAATATATAACAACGCAAACAATTTATGTAAACAAAACATCTGCTATGCGCGAAAGTGGGCGGGGCTTAGCGTAAAATGAGTGGAGTGCAGCTTTCAATGGCATCATAAAAAACAATAATCTTTCTTTGAGCTTCTTTTGTAACGAACACATCAAATCTCATTTGCTTATTAATTTATTCAATTTGCTTGGTAGAATTATTTGCTCATTTCCCTATCTACTCGTATCGTATACGAGTAGTATTTTCTTTTATCACCACGACCACCACCACCACCATCACAATCACCACCACTAACACCATCACAATCACAACCATCACAATCACCACCACTATAACCACCATCACAATCACCACCATCACCACCACCACCACCACCATCACCATCACCACAACCCCCCTCTTCACCACCACCACCACCCTCCTCACCAACGCCACGACCACAGCACGACGACCACGAGCGCCGAACGGAGGCCTCACCTACTACCACTTCATTATCTTGCTAATTAATATGCAAAATTATAATTACCGCTATGCTAATACCCTGCCCGAGTTTTAAAGAAGGATTAACTAGAATATGGATATGGCTTCAACACACGTATCTTTAAAAAAATCTTTTGAAAGAAGTAATTCTCAGATTTCGTCTTTACACGGTAGGCAGGAGGGGGAGGGGGAGGGGGGAGGGGGAGGGAGGAAGAGGGAAAGGGGCGGAGGGGGGAGGTGAGAGAAAGGAGAGATAAAAGGAAGAGAAATGGGAAGAATGACACACAGGCAGTTAAACAAGGTGAGAGAGAAAGAGAAAGAGAGAGAGAGAAGAAGAAAAGTAGACGAAAGAAAGAGGGAAAAAAGTAAGAGTAAATCGAATTCTAAGAAAGAAAGAAATAAGCGAACAAATAAAACAGAAAAATGAATAATCTTTCTCCATTTTCCCCTCTTCTCCTTTCCTTCCCTCTCCTCTTCACCCCGATCTCGCTTCCCAATGATCTCATTCTCCACACATGCTAATCAGCTTGAAATCGATTTCACTAATACCAACTGTGATGACAAGATAAGTTCCATACAGCTGATGGTAACATAATGATGATGATAATGAAAAAAAAAAGGTGATGACATTAATACTGCTCAACATTAAAAAATTGATTCATTATACTCCCTGATTACGGTTATTAATTGCACTGCTACGAATAAGAAATGATCACAAAAGGCTTGGTAATCCTGTTCAAAGCTCCGTGTGTGTGTATTCTCCCTCTTCCTTCACGCTTGTCTTGGAAGAATATTGATCATCTTCCATCTTCTCTTGCTTTGGATACGAGGTCTTCCCCCCTTTTCTCTCCTGTTCTGTTTTTCTTCGCCTTTTTTGCCTTTTCCCCTTTGCTCTTTGTCTTCTTCATTTCGTCTTCTCTCGCCTTTTGCAATCGCGAATTAAAGGATACGTTTACGGATAAAAGGATGGAGAGAAACACATATTTATGCGTTAACGAAAAAAATGCAAACACACGTATACATGCATATACCTACATACCTACATACATACATACATACATACATACATACATACATACACACACACACACACATTTTTCCACCTCCCATCCCATACGCAAATCCCCTCACCCTCATACACACGCACGCACGGATCTCCCTCACCCTCACACGCACGCACGCACGCACGCACAACGGAGCTCGGAACCCATTTAACTGTAGATTAAGCCTCGCTAATGAATTCTCGTCGAAATCGCGCTGCAGGAACAAGTCAGCGCCGCAGTTCTTATTTGCTATTCTCGACCTCCCTGAAACAACCCGGGTCGAATTAACCTGTCGCGGGGAAATGGGGGTAATTAAGCATGATAAAGACAGGGAGAGCAGGCCTGGAGTACTTACTCTGTCACGCCCCGCGGTCCCCTGCCGGCTCTGACTCTGCTTGGAAGGACGGGGGAGGCGGTAGGGAGGGGAGAGGAGGAAGAGGAGGAGGAGGGAGAAAGAGGAGTGGTGGGAAGGTAGAGGAGGAAAGGAATGATGGAGGAAAGGAAAGAAGGAGGGAGGGATGACAGGAAACTAGACAGATGAGAGGAACGAAGGACGGACAGGGGGTCGAAGCAAGGAAATAAAGAAAGAGGGAAGGAAGGGAGGGAGGAAAAATGGAGGAAAAGATAGAAGGGAGGGGGAACGGAGGGAAGGAAGACAGAAAAGTGGGAGAGGACAAAGAATGGGAGGGCCTAGGGAAGGAGGGGGAAGCATAAAGGGAAGGAAGGAAGGATGGAAGGCAGGAGAGTCAGAGGGCGCGAGTCAGACGTCGAGGATTATGCAACATACTGCAACATACCTGCAACATAAGAAAATATATATTAGGGTGTGGCACGTATAGGTACTATCTTACAAGCTTATAATGATGTAACACCAAATGATGCAGGCTATACTTTAAATCTATACGAACAAATATACATACGGGTTAGATATGGTAAGATATATCTTGTAATGTGTGTGTGTGTGTGTGTGTGTGTGTGTGTGTGTGTGTGTGTGTGTGAGTGAGTGAGTGAGTGAGTGAGTGAGTGAGTGAGTGAGTGAGTGAGTGTGTGTGTGTGTGTGTGTGTGTGTGTGTGTGTGTGTGTGTGTGTGTGTGTGTGTGTGTGTGTGAGTGAGTGAGTGAGTGAGTGAGTGAGTGAGTGAGTGAGTGAGTGAGTGAGTGAGAGAGAGAGAGAGTCAGCCCCCGTGAAGAACGCTATTTGTGCCTTGGACAGAACAGAAAACGAGAGACGGTTTGACCTCCCTCTTGTCAACCTCGAAAAAGTATGTTATTAGCAAGAGAGTGAAAGTTTTGTGGTTTACAGCTCCTCAATGCAGGCAACACCGGGAGAAATGACGTTACTTGTTCCCATCCCCCCCTCTCTCCTTCCCCATATCCCCCCCTCTCTCCTTCACCACATATCCCCCCCTCTCTCCTTCCCCATATCCCCCCTCTCTCCTTCCCCCATATCCCCCCCCCCTCTCCTTCCCACACATGCCGTCCCCTCCAAACCCTCACCTCAACCACATCACCCCACCTCTCCAACTCAGCCCCCCCCTCCCCTTCCTCTCTCTCTCTCTCTCTCTCTCTCTCTCTCTCTCTCTCTCTCTCTCTCTCTCTCTCTCTCTCTCTCTCTCTCTCTCTCTCTCTCCCTCTCTCTCTCTCTCTCTCCCTCTCTCTCTCTCTCCTCACGCTTCCTCCTCCCCTCCCCACGTTCTCCCACTCCCCCCACTCCCTCCCCCCGCCCCACGTCCGCTGGCGCCCCGACCACGTGGCGGCAGTTGATAAGTACAAGATCTGATCCATGTTTCCGCTGTGCAGTGTTGCATTACGTAGCGGGTCGATGTTGCAGCGTTGACGTTGTCCCTCCCCCTCCACCTGCTACCCCCACTCCCCACACCCTGACTAGGAGGGGGGGGGCAGCGGTGGAGGGGGGGTTGGGGAGGGGCCGTCTGACGCACATGTCTCGACGTTTCACTCAAACGCACACGCAGACAAACGTACGAACACACAGCCCCATAGAAATACATAAAAGCGCACGCATGTACGACCACGTGCACGTACGTACGTGCATAAGCATACACACACACACACACACACACACACACACACACACACACACACACACACACACACACACACACACACACACACACACACACACACACACACACACACAACACACACACACACACACACCTCATCAATATGCGCTACAACACACTCATGCAACTGGAATTAATAAGGATATACCTCACCGGTCCGGCCATCACCCTCTACCCCCGTCCTTACCCCCATACCCTCCCACACCCTCCCCTCCCGTACCCACCCACCCCGCCATACGCGACTCACCATGCGCTCATCCCCCTTCGTTATATATGTATATGTCGTACTTCACGCTCACATCTCCCGCATTGCTGTCATTGCAACTCACGGGGGAACTTGATATCTTTGCGTGGCTTCGATGGAGGAAATCTTGCCTTGCTTATCTCCGGGGATGGGGGGGGGGGGGATATCAATGCTTGTGCCAACAGAAGGAAGAGGAAGAGAAGGAAGAGAAGGAGGAAGAGGAGGAAGAGGATGAAGAGAAGGAGGAGGAGGAGGAATAGGAGGAGGAGGAGGAGGGGAGGAGGGAGGAGGGAGGAAGAGGAGGAAGAGAAGAAGGAGGACGAGGACGAGGAAAAGGAGGAGGAGGAGAGGGAAGAGGAGGAGGAAGATGAGGAAGAAGAAAAGGAGGAAAAGAAGACGAATAATAATAAGAAAAGAGAAAAGGGAAAAGGGAAAAGAAAAAGAAAAAAAGAGACACTATAAAAATATGAAGCCCCAAAAAAGTAATATATGTATGTATGTATATGTATATATATATGTATATATATATATATATATATATATATATATATATATAAAGAATAAATAAGAAGAAGCTAAATAAACAAAATAAATAAGAAAGACGCCAAAAAGCCAAAGGAAAAAGGACGAAGGAAACGCATTACGGAGATACATCGCTCCGTAACGCAATTTTACACAGCGACGGAAAGCGCCGAGCGGACTATGGCGGGGTCGTGATGGGGCGTGAATTTCCCCTCATGTCAAATCCCCTCCCCCCCTTCTTCCTCCCCCCTCTCTCTCACCCCTTTCCTGCGCCCGTCCTCCGCCTCCTCCTCCTCCTCTCCTCCTTCTGTGCTTTCCCTCTTCCTCACTCTTTCTTATTCTTCTCTTCTTCGCTCTTCACTTTCCTCTCTTCGGATATATCTTTTCCCCCTTTTTTCCCCCATTTGTTCCCCTCACCATGTTTCCCTCCATCTTATTCCCCCTGCTTTTCCCTCCTTTCCATCCCTCCCTCCCTCCATCTTAGTCCCGCTGCCTTTCCCTCCTTTCCCTCCCTCCCTCCATCTTATTTCCCCCTGCCTTTCCCTCCTTTCCCTCCCTCCCTCCCTCTTATTTCCCCCGTCTTTCCCCTCCCTCCCCCTCTCTCTTCCTACCCCCCCCCCAAACTACGCCGGCCGCTCAATCTACGACGCTTGGACTCCCCCCCCCCCCCCAGCCCTATCTGCAGTAGGCCTACCTCCCACACAGATGTCGCCAGTGCAGTCGCATATGAAGACGAATGGCAGGGGAAAAAAACAAGGGTGTTAGGGTGAAAAAATGGAAAGATTATCCCGGTCGAAAAGGGTGAAGCAAGGAAAAAAAATATATTTTTTTAAAAAATAATAAATTAATTAATTAATAAAGGTGAAAAGTAGGGTGCCAAAGTTGGGGGGGGGGGGGACTTACGTTCGAGGTCACAAGAATGCCTGACAAGGGTACTAGGGTGATGAGAAGAAGCACATTAAGAGTGAAGGCTAAAACAAAAAAACAAGTAATTGTGTCCACAAGGAATTAAAAAAAAAAAAAAAAAGTGTTGCAAAATAAGAGTGCCACGCCTAAAAAAGGGTGCCAGGGTGTCAAGAGTAGTTCTAGGGTGACACGACCAAATGAAAGGCCTAAAAAAAAGAGTGATGAGAAGAAAGGAACCAGAGTGAAGAGAAAGGGTGTCAGGGTGAAGGAGAATAGTGTCAGGGTGAAGAAAAAGTTGAAAAGAAAGAGTGCCAAGGGAGCGAGAGTCAGAGATAAGGGCAGGAATGGTGGCACTGTGTCGCTAAGTTGGATCTGACCTAGTCTGTGTTTTTTTTTTTTTTCATAATTATTTCTTCACGCATCACTCTATTCCATTTACTTACGTATCATTTTATTCTATCTATCTACCATCTACTTATTCATCAATATTTCGTTTACTTATTTCCGACGAGTCGTGTAATCTCAAACGCTTTTCTTAAACGATTAACAAATTTACTTCTATGCTAATAAGGGGCAGGGTAGGGTAGGGAGGGACCGCCACTCCCCCCCTACCCCCCTCTCCTAATACCTTTCTAAATAAGAATTGAATTTAACCCAATTATGGAAAGTAACGGCACTTGAAAACCCAATTCTTTAAGTAAAAAGTAGTTTTTTTTTATCGCTAATTGGTTGGGTGTAGGCGTGAGTTTGTGAGTATTTGTTGTATAAACACTTAGGGTCTCTTGACTATACACACACACACACACAAACGCAAACACACACACGTAACTTGCATACGTACACCCTCACATAAAGGCACACGCATACATACTCACAAACGCACGAAAACACACACACACACACACACACACACACACACACACACACACACACACACACACACACACACACACACACACACACAACACACACATTCACACACACAAACACACACACAAACACACAACACACACACACACACACACACACACACACACACACACACACTGAGACAACGGACATTCCTGAGCCATATCTACCCTTTCCCCCCTATTATTTCCATTCAGACAGCGTTCTCAAAAAGTCGGAAAATTGCTTCGTGGCTAAAACATAATCATCCCACCGGGAATGCGCCAACCACAAGCTCACTCGATGAAAAATGCCAGAAAAACATCGTATCTTTCCCATCGTTACGTAGGAAGGGAGAAGAAGAAGGAAAAGGAGAAGGAAAAGGAGAAGGAGAAGGAGAGAGAGAGAGAGAGAGAGAGAGAGAGAGAGAGAGAGAGAGAGAGAGAGAGAGAGAGAGAGAGAGAGAGAGAGAGGGGGGGGGAGGGGAGGGAGGGAGAGGGAGAGAAGGAGAGGGGGGGAGGGAGAGAGGAGAGAGGAGAGAGAGAGAGAGAGAGAGAGAGAGAGAGAGAGAGGAGAGAGAGAGAGAGAGAGAGAGAGAGAGAGAGAGAGAGAGAGAGAGAGAGAGAGAGAGAGAGAGAGAGAGAGAGACACGAGAAGAGGGATGAAGTGAAGTAAAACCCCACCCTTCCAGACGTCTGCTTCTACCAACCCATGACCCCCACCCAACCCCACAACCCCCCCCCGTCACCCCTCCCGAAAGGGCGCCGCTGTCTCCAGTACTCCCGGTACTCAAGACGACCGCAAAACTGGTCTTTTTAATAAGTCTTTTTTGTTCATTATTTTTATCTTTTTTTTCTCCTTCCCAAGCGATACGAGTCAAAGAAGCTGCGTCGCCCAATACGCTTAAGTCCTTCGTCGTGGAGGAGGAGGAGACAGGCTGTCGCTCTTGGCACGCTGCAGTCTGGTCTCCCCCCCCCCTTCGCCATTCTCCCTACCCCCCCTTCCTACTCACCCCTACTTGCCTCTCCCATCCTCTTTCACACACCCCTACTCCCCATCCTCCTTCTCCCCCTCCTTCAACTCCCCATCCCCCTTCTCCCCCCTCCTCCTCCTCCCCACCCCTTCTCCCCCCTCCTCCTACTCCCTACCCCCCTTCCCCACTACCCCCCTGCTGCCTCCCCACCCCCTCCCCCAACCAGGGCTCCGCGGACACGTGTCTGAGGCGACCGCGGCCCCAGACACTGCAGGTAGACACACGCAGCGCCGACGGAGGGAAGACTCGACTCGACTTGGCCAAACCACGTCATGCGGATCAATAGTAGTTCAAAAATGTGTGCTTGACATGAAGGCATGTTAGTCTACTGTGCGTTTTGCGTGCGTGCGTATGTAAGTGCGTGTTTGGTTGGGTGGGGGTGGGGGGCATAACGAGAAGCGGGGTGCCTGCGTGTCTGTGTCCGTGTGTGTGTGTTGCAGGTGTAAGTGATGGCGTGTGTGCGTTTCAGCGTTAGTTGGAACTTCTCTGGCTTGTTTGCCTTTGCTTGCACGTTGCCAATTTGCGTGTTTGCACTTCTTTTAGTTGGAGGCGCGCAAGCAGCACTCCGCCCGTGCCTTCGCCTTCCTTCACGACGGCGCGTCCATGTGTCTACGCGTCTGCCTTTACGTGCTTGCCTGTTTGCTTTCAGGTGTGTTCCACCGCGTATGCATGCTGGAGTGGCGTGTGCTTGAAGGGCGCGCCGTGACATTTGGGGGCGGCGGCCGGGCAGGTTGTGTGGCGCCAACTTCATAACACAGTCTGACGTGTTCGCCGCCACCGCCGCCGCCGCCGCCGTCACTACAGCCGCACCGCTATCACTCTCTTCCTTCCTTCCTTCCTTCCTTCCTTTATTATTCCCTTCCCTCCTTCCTTCCTTTATTATTCCCTTCCCTCCTTCCTTCCTTCTTTTTATTTCTTCTTTCTGCCCTTTCCTCATTGGTATATTCTTGAACCCGTCGCTGAACAATCTATTCCTGGACCACGCAATTAAGTATAATGAAGATAAATAAATTAATAAGTTAATTCAGCGTAAATTAAGGGTTTCTAAGACAATACCTTCACCTCCAGCCCCCCATCTGGCCCGCCCCTTTTCTTCTTTTTCTCCCCCCCTCCCCCTCCTCTTTCCCCCCCTCCTCCTTCTCCTCTTTATTCTCGCCCCCTACTCCTCTTTCTTCTCCCCCATTCCCCAACTCTTTCTTCTCCCCCCCTCCTCCTCCTCCTCTTTCTTCTCCCCCCTTCCCCTACTCTTTCTTCTCCCCCTCTCCTCCTCCTCCTCCTCTTTCTTCCCCCTTCCTCCTCTTCCTCCTCTCTCCTCCTCCTCCTCCTCCTCTCTCCCCCCCCCCCCCCCCACAACTCACTTCTTTCCGCCTTTGCAAGCGTGGGTGGCTTGTGGGCGTCTGAGGCTCCCTAAACGATTTTATAAGTTATTGTACGTCAACAAAGAATTTGACAATCATTCTTCGTACAGTAAATTCCCTCCCCTCCCTCCCTCCCCCCCTCCTCTCTCTCCCTCCTTCCCTCTCTCTCTCTCCCGCAGTTTCTCCTTCTGTTCTTTCAACTCCCCCCCGCCCCCGCCCCCCCCCGCCCCCCCTTTAACCACTGTCACCAGATCACGTGTTCTTGTTCTCAGTCAGTGAACTTTTGAGGCGAGGCTGGTGGTGGCGCCTTCGAAATAAAACCTTCTCTCACGCAAACGCCTCCAGAAACACACGCACGTTCAGATGCGCGCACGCACACACACACATACAAACACACACACACACACACACACACACACACACACACACACACACACGCACGTACGCACGCACACACACCAATCAAAATCACAGGCATACATACATACATATACACACACACACGCACACACACAAACACACCAATCAAAATCACAGGCATGCATACATACATACATACATACATACATACATACATACATACACACACACACCAATCAAAATCACAGACATGCATACATACATACATACATACATACATACATACATACATACACACACACACACCAATCAAAATCACAGACATGCATATATACATACATATATACACATACATACACACACACTCCCCTCGAACTTCCGCACCGCACGGCTTTTCCCCTCACATACACCCTTCTCCCACATCCACCATTGGCTACACTAACTATTCTCTCGTTCTTTCATCTCCCCTTCGCTCCTAACGACCACCCCCCACCATACCCCACCCTCTCTTGCTCCCCCCCACCTCCCCCACCCCCTCTCTCCCCTCGGACTACTTTCCCCTCGTGTCCTTATCTACTGAGGCATCTCAATTCCCTAATGCTATGGTTAAATGTATGCCTATTATGTTTTATATTTATTTTCTTTTACTATACGCGAATCCTATAGAGGAGTATTCATATAGGCCTATACGTCCTCCTCCCCCCCTCCCCCCCCCCCGTTTTTCTATTCGCCGATTCCATTAAAATTATGTTGTTGTTTTTTTGTTTGTTTTTTAGCCTTATTCTTATTCTCATCTCTTCATTCTAATCCCACGTCCTTATTTTCCTGTTACTTCATTTCGTTTCTTTTATTTTCGTATCGGATGTCAAATCTAGGCCTACGCTTCGTCTCCGCCTTAATTTCTACGTCTCGCTCCAAATAAAAGTTGGAAATACTTCAATGCTATTCCTCTCTCTTTCCCTCTCTTTATCTTCCCCTTTCCTTCCCACTGTCTCTCATCCGTATCTCCTCCTCTCCTCTTGCTTTCTTGTACTTCAATCCCCAAGAGCTTTCGTGCCTTCTCCTCCTCTTTCACTTCTCCTCTTCTCCCATCCCCTCTACTCCTCCTCTTTCCCCTCCTCTCCCTTCTCCTCTCCTCCCCTTCCTCTTCCCCCTCTTCTCTCCACCTACTCCTTCCCCTCTCCTCTACTCCTTCCTCTCTTCTCCCATCTCTCATCCTCCTTCTCCTCCTCTCCCCCTCCTCTTTCCCCTCTCCTCTCCTCCTCTTTCCCTTCTCCTCTTCTCCCATCCCCTCTACTCCTCCTCCTCTGTCCCCTCTCCTCCCCTCCCTCTCCCTTCTCATCTCCTCCCCCTCCTCTTTCCCCTCTCCTCTCCTCCTCTTTCCCTTCTCCTCTTCTCCCATCCCCTCTACTCCTCCTCCTCTTTCCCCTCTCCTCCCCTCCCTCTCCCTTCTCATCCCTTCCCGTAGGCCT
>NC_061828.1:38045713-38065713 GCF_019202785.1 Penaeus chinensis | reverse complement strand
GTGTGTGTGTGTGTGTGTGTGTGTGTGTGTGTGTGTGTGTGTGTGTGTGTCTGTGTGTGTGTGAGAGAGAGAGAGAGAGAGAGAGAGAGAGAGAGAGAGAGAGAGAGAGAGAGAGAGAGAGAGAGAGAGAGAGAGAGAGAGAGAGAGAGAGAGAGAGAGAGAGTGAGAGTGAGAGAGAGAGAGAGAGAGAGAGAGAGAGAGAGAGAGAGAGAGAGAGAGAGAGAGAGAGAGAGAGAGAGAGAGAGAGGGAGAGAGGGAGAGAGAGAGAGAGAGAGAGAGAGAGAGAGAGAGAGAGAGAGAGAGAGAGAGAGAGAGAGAGAGAGAGAGAGAGAGAGATAAAAAATAACGCAAGGCAAACGGAAAAGCAGCCAATCGTAGAAACAAAGAAAATCATGTACGTGATTGACCGCGCATGTGCTACGTAGAGGCTCGGCGTTGTGTCAGGGAGCGCGGAGGGGAGGAGGGAGGGTACAGGGAGGGAGGGGAGGAGCAAGGAAGCCCTCCACGCGACTCCCTCCACCTGGCGGGCTTCCCTCACCACCCGCTCTGCCCTGGTCGAGAGGAGAGGCTTATGCGAATATACAAGTGACACGAAGGGAGGTTTTGTACAGGCAGTCCCGCCAGGCCGCTCTCACTCGCTCTTGTTTTTCGATCTTCGATTGTTTGTCTTATTGTGTCTCCCTCTCCCCCATCCTCTCTCTCTATATATATGTCTCTCTGTCTTTGTCTCTCTCTGTGTCTTTGTCTCTCTCTGTGTCTTTGTCTCTCTCTCTCTCTCTCTCTCTCTCTCTCTCTCTCTCTCTCTCTCTCTCTCTCTCTCTCTCTCTCTCTCTCTCTCTTCCCTACTCCTTCTATCTCTCTGTCTGTTTGTCTGTGTCTGTGTCTGTGTCTGTGTCTGTCTCCCTCTCCCTCCCCCTCTCCCCCCACCCCGCCCTGCCGCCGACCCAAACTCCCTTCCGGTTTGTGGTGAATCCTCTTCCTCAAATATCCAGTTTATTTCCTCCTCTTCCTCTGTCCCCGCTTTGCAACATCATCACCGCCACTTTCTACTTTCTGCTTTCCCCTGTTTCCTCTTTCTCCTTTCTCTTCTTCTGTTTTCTCTCGTTCTCTCTCCCTCCACCTCCCAGTCCGTCGTCTTCTCTGCGATCTCAGTAATGGCAATCAACACGCCCCGCCATTATCATCTTCTTATCATTACCATCATCATCATCATTACCATCTATCAGTCTATCAGAGACAGCCATTATTTACCTATTGGCATCATCATTACCATCTCATTATCGCCTTTGTCTGTGTATCTTCTTTACTCCCTCCTCTCTCCCTTTATTTCTTTCTTTTCTTTTTCTCTTCCTCTCTTTTCATATTTTTGACGTCATGCCATTTCTCGCTGTTCATCTCTGACCTCATTTCCCTTCCACTGGTTGGCAATTTTGCGAGTCATTTCCAAACAGGTAAGTTTCGTGCCACTCAGTGAGAATAATCGCATTACCAGCCCTCCTCCTCCTCCTCCTCCTTCTTCTTCACCTTCTCCTTCTTCTGTTTCCTTCTTCGTTTCTTTTTTCTCCTCTTCTTCTTCGTCTCCTCCTTCCATTACCTCTACGCTTTCTCTCCTCCCCCTCGGCTCTTCCTTTCCTCCTATCCCTCTCTTCCATCTCCTTCTACTTCTATCCCTCCCTTCCTCTCTCCTCCCTGTCCTCTCTACCTTCCCCAACCTCTCATCTCCATTTCTCCTTCCCCTTCGCTCCCCTTCCTTCTTCACCCCTCCCCTCCCTCACATCCTGTACATCTACCTCTATCCTTCATCCTTCCCCTCTCCCTTCTCTCCACTCCATCGCTTGCAATATCGCTCTCCCCTCACTACCGGTACCCCCCCCTCTCCCCTCACTACCGCACCCCCTTCTCCCCTCACTACCGCACCCCCCTCTCCCCTCACTACCACACACCCCTCTCCCCTCACTACCGCACCCCCTCTCCCCTCACTACCGCACCCCCCTCTCCCCTCACTACCACACACCCCTCTCCCCTCACTACCGCACCCCCTCTCCCCTCACTACCGGTACCCCCCACTTCGTCTGATACTACGCGACGTTGGTTGGGGAGCTTCTGAATTCTGCGTTCAGCGGGCGTGCAATTGGCGTTCAGTGGAAGTTCAGACGGCGTTAGTGGGCGTTCAGGTGGCGTTTAAGGGGCGTTTGGGGGTGCGTTCAGATGGCGTTCAGGAGGAAGGAGGGGGGGGGCGTTGAAAGGCGTGGAAACATCTGAAAGGCGCTCGAATGAGAACCAAGCGTTGGCAAGAGTGTTCCGAAAGGCTTATTAATTCTTAAGACTTTCATTTGAACTTTTTTTTTTAAACGCCATCGCAACCGTAGTAGGAGGCGTTCAAGAGTCCTGGAAGGCGTTCAAAAGGAGGAATTGCGTTCGCGGGCGTTCGTCTGCCATTCGCTGACCCACTGACGATTACCAAATCGCCAAAGAGGTAAATGAGAAAGGAAAAGAAGAAGAAGAGGAAGAAAAAGAAGAAAAGACGGAGAGGAGGAGGAGGAGGAGGAGGAGGAGGAGGAGGAGGAGGAGGAGAAGGAGATAGAAAAGACGAAGAAGAGGAAGAAGACGAAGAAAAAGAAGAAGTAGAAGAAGAAGAAAAAGAGGAAGACGAAAAAGAAGAAGAAGAAGAAGAAGAAAAAGAGAAAGACGAAAAAGAAGAAGAAGAAGAAGAAATTATGACGATAATAAAAAAGGGGAAAGAGGAGGAGGAGGAAGATGAGGGGGAAAAAAGAAGAAGAAGATAAAGAAAAAAAAAGAAAACAAAACAAAAATATGAATCAAAAGAACAAGAACAAAAAAAACAAAAAAAGGTTTCCCATCTCTCTCAGCCCGATCCCCCCCAAACACCCTCAAAGAACAAAATGACCAAGGAACCAAAAACGCAAAATAGAATAAAGGGAAAATAAAAGAAACAGAGAGGGAGAAAAGAAAAGGGGAGGAAACTAGAGCGCTCGAAAACCGGCCACACGCGATCTAACAACTCTCGAAAGGAGGTAAAGTGATCAGATCAAAGGCAGAGAATATCAAACGAACCCATCAGCCTCGAGAGTGACAAATCTTCTTCAACTGGCGCCGTTTCCCTTCCTATTTAAGATTTTTTTGAGTGTGTTTTTTTTTTTTTTAATTATTTTACTTTTTCCTTTTCTTGTTCTGTTGGTTAAGTTTTCTTTTACTTTTGTTTTCTTTTTTTATCTCTTTTTCGATTTTTTTTTTGTTTTGTTTTCTTTTTTTCTTTTTGAGTTCTTTTCCTTTCTTTACCTTTTTCCCTTTTATTTTTTTATTTTATTTTATTTTTTATTCTTCTCTACATATCCTGTATCTTTTGTTTCATTTGTTTGTCCCTCTCTATCTCTCTCTCTGTATCCTATATCTATTTTCTTACATTTTCATCTGTTTCTTTTTTTTTTTTATGTTACTTTCTGCTTCTTAAAATCTCTCTCTTTGTAATTCTCTTTCTCTTTTTATATCCCTTTCCTTTATTCTCTCCCTCTTTCAGCAAACGACAGAATAAAACATCATTAATATAAAAATAATAATATTAATGATAGTAATGATAATGATAATGATAATGGTAATGGTGATGATGATAGTGATGATGATGATGGTGGTGATGATGATAAAAAAATAATAATGATGACGATGATGATAATAACAATAAAAAGATATCAATAATAATGATAATAATAATAATAATGGTGATGATGATAAAGAAAACCATTATAATAACAATAATAACAACAACATCCACATAAAAAAACAATCCTACTATCAATACCAACAACAAAAACAACAAAAACACCGACAAATAACCCGAACAAGAGCCGAGAGTTCACAATTACCACAACGAACAGTCTCATTACTCCCACCGTCCGAACCGAACAATTTAGAGAGGTTACGTTCAGAGTCCAGCGGATGACTGACAGACTCGCTTTTTCTCCCTTCTGTGTGATTGTGATTGTGTTTGAGTGTGACTGTGTGATTGTGAAAGCGAGTCTATTTGATTGTGAGTGAGTGAGTGAGTGAGTGAGTGAGTGAGTGAGTGAGTGAGTGAGTGAGTGAGTGAGTGAGAGAGAGAGAGAGAAAGAAGAAAAAAGAGAAGATAGAAATCATAAGATAGAAAACAGAAAGAAATTAGAAGAGAAAAGAGAGAAAAACTATAACCACACACACACACACACACACACACACACACACACACACACACACGTACAGCAGAAAGCCCTATAAAAGGAATATCTTCGCCATTTTGCCTCCCATCTCCCCTCAACCCCTCACCTCCCTCTCCCTCCTCCCTCTCCCCTCAACCCTCCTCCCCCCTCCCTCTTCCCTCCTCTCCCCTCTCCCCCCTCCCTCTCCCCTCTTCCCCTCCCCTCCCCCCTTCAATATCCCGATACCTGGGCCGGCGGTGGTGTGCAGTGCAAATATTGGATGTGCTGAGGAAGCCCGCTAACATCCCGGCGACCATGGGCTTCACCTTCTCGCTGCCTTCTCACACACACACACACACACACACACACACACACACACACACACACACACACACACACACACACACACACACACACACACACACAAACACACACACACACGTATATACGAAATACATACACGTTTACGAATACCCGCGTACGTACACGTTTACGAATACCCGCGTACGTACACGTTTAACGAATACCCGCGTACGTACACGTTTACGAATACCCACGTACGTACATGTTTACCAGTGCCTAAATACGTACACGTTTACCAGTGACTAAGTACGTACACGTTTACGAATACCTAAATATTTACGAATGCCTCTATACACACATGTTTATGAATACCTAAATACCTAAATATTTACGAATACCTAAATACGCACACATTTAAGAATACCTAAATACGTACACATTTACGAATACCTAAATTCGTACATATTTACGAATACCTAAATACATACACATTTACGAATACCTAAATACGTACACATTTACGAATACTTAAGTACACACCTTAATACAGACACATATATATATTCGAATACCTAAGACATACACATATAAGAATGCCTAATTTTAATACTATATATGAAAACCTTACTGCAAACACACATATTCGAATACACACATACATACACGTACATACAAACACACATACACGAAAAACACGTACACAAAAACAAACACACACACACACACACACACACACAATTAAATGCTTCTATTAGCACGAAACACAACTATGTTTGAATTGAAGTGTAATCGACCTTTGATATCATACGATCTATTAAGTATACTATAAACTCGCTCAAAAGGCGAAATGATGTAAGTGACCGAAAGTATAGAGAAAAAACGAAAAAAATAAGGCATATAGAGTAAATAAAACGTATCAGAAATGCGATAATTATAAAAATGAACAATAAAAAACAAGGAAATCGAACATCAAGACAATAATAAAATGAAATAAAATAAAAAATAATCGTGCATAAAAATAAACAAAGTACATATACATATCTATTTTTTTTTTTTTTTTTACTTAAAACCCACTTTTTAAAAACATTTTACATCACGCTGAAATCCTAAATGCGAAGAGTGGAAAGGGTGGAAAGAAGAAAAAGAGGAAATTCGATGAGATCTTAATCGAAGGCGAGTTTAAGCCATCTATCAAAGACCGCTGAGTAAGGGAGAGAGAGAGAGAAAAAAAAACAAAAAAACTTTTGCTCTTCTCTTTACTTTGGATTTTTTTCAATTGCTTTTCTTTCTCTTCGTATCTTCTGGTTGTAATTGTTTGTTTTTGTTTTTTTTCTGATTTTTGTTTATTTTTTTGTCTCTTTGATTATCTATCTGTGTATCTATCTATCTCATTTTCTGTCTTTCTTTCCTACCCTCCATTTATTCCTTTCTTTCTTTCTGGCCCTTCTTTCTTCCTTCCTTCTTTCCTCCCACTCTTCTTCCCTTCCCTCCCTCCCTCCCTCCTTCCCCTCCCTTCCTTCCCTCCCTCCCTCCAACCAACGCGAAGTCAGGCTCTTCCTCATTCTCTCCAGATAAACTTCGCCAAGTCCCCCCTCCCAGAGAAGTTTGTGAATTCCCCCCTCCTCCCTCCTCCCTCCTCCCCTCCCCCCCCCCCCCACCCGGCCAATCATGCCTGGAGGTCTGTTGGGGTCGCATCGATTCTCCTCTCTGACTCCGTCGGGCTCCAACCTTAACCGGATTGGACGGTTACTCCCCCTCCTCCTTCCCCTCCCTCCCTCCCTCCCTCCCTCCCTCCTTCCCTTCCTCTCTCCCTCCCTCTTTCCTTCCATTCATTCCCTCCTCCCTCCTTCCCTTTCGTCCTCCTTCCCTCCCTCCTCTCTTTCCTTCCTCCCTCCCTCCTCTCTTTCCTTCCATTTTCTCTCCCTCCCTCCCTCCCTCCTTCCCTTCTTTCCTTCTTCCCTCCTTCACCCTTCCCTATCATGCTTTCTTTACCCATATTCTTTCTCTTCCTTTTACATTTTTTTTTTTTTTTTTTTTTGCTCTCTCGCTCGCAATTTCGGTTTTGTTTTCTGTCCTCTCTCTCTTTTTCATTCTTTCTCCTCTGTCTATTGTACGATAGTGTTCATCTCTCTCTCTCTCTCTCTCTCTCTCTCTTTCTCTCTCTCTCTCTCTCTCTCTCTCTCTCTCTCTCTCTCTCTCTCTCTCTCTCTCTCTCTCTCTCTCTCTCTCTCTCTCTCTCTCTCTCTCTCTCTCTCTGGCTATCTGACAATATATCTATCTATTCCTTTATTTCTCTCTCTGTCTCTCTCTCTCTCTCTCTCTCTCTCTCTCTCTCTCTCTCTCTCTCTCTCTCTCTCTCTCTCTCTCTCTCTCTCTCTCTCTCTCTCTCTCTCTCCCCGCACCTCTTTTAACCATATTCTTCCCCCTCTTCTACGGCGCAACATAAATGATTAAACTATAGTAACGTTCAGGCAACGGGGAATAGTCGGAAAGAAAGGGGCCAGAGAGAGAGAAAGAGGTATGAATAAGAGAAAGGAGAAAGGAGAGGAGAGGAGAGGAGAGGAGGGAGAGGAAAGGAGAGGGGAGGAAAGGAGAGGGGAGGAGAGGAGAGGAGAGGAGAGGAGAAGAGAGGGGGGGAGAAGAAAGGAGAAGAGGAGAGGAGGAGAAGAGAAGGGAGGGGAAGAGAAGAGAAGGGAAGAGATGAGAAGAGAAGGGAAGAGGAGAGAGAGAAGAGAGAATATAAAATACGAGATAAAATAAGAGAATAGGAAGAAAGAGATGGTAGTGGCATGGTAGATCTGTCTACCTGGATGATAAACATATAAGCCTGACGAGTTACAAACAAGCAGACAGAGACAAATAAACAGAACAAAAAACAAGCGCTACTTCAAGTTTCCTTCTCCTCCCCTCCCCTCCCCTCCCCCCCACTCCCTCCCGGCCCCCCTCGCACAGGGCCTAAGAAACGCCCTTGAATTCTCTCTCTCTCTCTCTCTCTTTTTTTTTTTTTTTTTTTTTTTTTTTTTACGTTTAAAGATGGAGTCGGGGAGGGCGAGGCTCTACGGACCTTTCGGCGTATTTCCTTCGCGCGGAAGGGAGCTCGTGTGCCTCCCCCCCTCCCCCCGCGATCCGACGGCTAAGACGGACGCGAGAAAGCTTTGGGTTAGCGATGGGACTGTCGCAGGAGGCGCGCGTTTAACTGAGACTGACAGTGGCTTGTAGGTAGTCCAAACCTGTTAGACTCGTTCGAGTGGTATTTCCTCCACGCCTAGCGCATGAGCTTCCGACAGTACCAGTCTGCGTCAAGGGCAACGGCAGCGCAAGAGGTAGCAAGCACAAGCAGCCGCCGGCAAGCAGATATCGCGATAAGGGCAAACAATAAGCCGGGTTAAGACGGGTCAAAAAGGGATGTCTCCGCAGCCTCCCCCTCCCCCTCCCCCCCTTGAGCGCGGCCTCCTCCCGTCGCCGCCCGCCCGCCCGCCCCGCCAGGAAACAAACAAACAGCGAGCCCGCATAACCCGCGCGCCCGAGTCACAAACACCGGCAAGTCTCGTCTCTCAGCGCCTCGCAAAGGTGACCTTCTTAGAGAACATCACTATGCGAGGCTCACGAAGTGGCCCTATAAGGCAGCGGCGGGCGATGACTGCGGGGGAATGGCGGCCATCGGCTTCATCATCACACCTTCCCCCCGAGGCGGTCATCGCGGCCGCTCGCACTTAGAGGAATTATGAAGCTTCAATCTGGCGGCGCAGAGGCCTCCGCCCCGCCGAGCACCCGCTGCCTTCCCCTTTTCTCCCCTCTCCCTTTCCCTCTTCTCCCCATTTCCCCTTCCTCTCTTTTTCCCACTCTCCCTTGTAACCTCTCCCTTCCTCTTCTTCTTCCCCTTTCTTCCCCATATCCCTTCCCCTTCCTCTTCTTCCCCCTTCTTCACCATTTCCCTTCCCCTTCCCCTTTCACTCTCCTTGCCCCTCTTTCCTCCTGCCGCTTCCTCGAGAGCTTAATGAACAGCCGCGCCAGGGGCGTCCTTCCTCCGCCGGGACAAACACGTCAGCTATGCTCGACGCCCCTCGCGCCCGCGGCAAATGATGCCAATCGTCTATCACAGCGACAGGAAGATGCTTCTCGTCCGCCATGCTCGCTGGAGGAGGGGCAGAGGGGGAGGAAGGCTGGGCTGGGTGGAAGATGGGGGGTGGGGGGGGTAGTGGCAGTGAAATATGCTTGCAATCCTGCGAGACAACCGCACCGGCGGCGGCCCCTCCACCGCCACCGGCATCGCGTCGGAACTCCTAAGACACTCGCCGATCCGCCACGCCTGGGGGGCGCCCTGCATGCAGTCGGAGGCGCCAGTCGCAAGCACGAGAGAGAGAGAGAGAGAGAGAGGAGGGAGAGGGAGAGGGAGAGGGAGAGGGAGAGAGAGAGAGAGAGAGAGAGAGAGATGAACACTACCGTACAATAGACAGAGAAGGAAGAATGAAAAAGAGAGATGACAGAAAACAGAGAGAGGGAGGGAGAGAGGGAGGGAGAAAAAGAGAATAAGAAAGGTAGAGAGAGAGAGAGAGAGAGAGAGAGAGAGAGAGAGAGAGAGAGAGAGAGAGAGAGAGAGAGAGAGAGAGAGAGAGAGAGAGAGAGAGAGAGAGAGAGAGAAAGAGAGAGAGAGAGAGAGGCGAGTAGAGCCGCCAGGAACCCTACTGATCGAAGGCTGTTTACGCGATCTCGAGGTGGGTCCTGGGAGGGGGGGGAGGGGGGGCACTACAAGGGAAGGTGGGCAAGGCACGAGGGCCAAGTAATCGCCCGGTGATGATGCAATCAGAGAACCAGTCAATCTAATCAACCGACCACACGCATTGAAAGAAAAAAACGAAAAAAAAAAAAAATAAAACCCGAATCTCCGCAAAATAATAAACACACAAAAAAATGAAGAAATAACAAACACCCACAACAACAGACAAACAGACGCACACGCACACAAACACGCGCGGAAAGACCACCACCGTCCAGGTCAGGTCAGCAAAACACAAAAATCGAAGTTAATACAATTTTAGCAGACTTCATTCCGGTTATAACCTCGGGGATGGCGGCGGCTCCCCTAAAATGAATAAAATATGACACGAGGGGGCAGGATGTAAAGGGGGAAGGTGGGGGGGGGGGGGGGGAGGAGTGGAGGGAATAGGCGGGGAAGAAGGCGAACGTGGGGGGGAGGGATGGAGGGGGGGGGGTACGCATCTCTCTCTCTCCCCGAACCCCCGAAATGGCACTCTGGCTCGCCTCAAAACAAGGGTGCCAGCTGGGACGGAGCGAGAGAGCTGTCTTGCGAGAAGGAGAGGCTACGCTCACCTCTGTGTGTGTGTGTGTGTGTGTGTGTGTGTGTGTGTGTGTGTGTGTGTGTGTGTGTGTGTGTGTGTGTGTGTGTGTGTGTGTGTGTGTGTGTGTGCGCGTTGTCTTTGTTTTACAAATCTCGGAATAAATAGACAATTACCTACTTCCAAGCGCTTTGCAAAATGTTATCATCGTTATTAGCATATTGTGATCATTTCGGCCACGCCCACAATGAAACCTCGATGCTTTTGACGTTTTGATGCTTTCCTTCTCTCTCTCTCTCTCTTCTCTCTCTCTCTCTCTCTCTCTCTCTCTCTCTCTCTCTCTCTCTCTCTCTCTCTCTCTCTCTCTCTCTCTCTCTCTCTCTCCATTTTTTTTCCCCTTAACCTCTCCTTCCCTTTTTTCCCTCCGTTTTCCTCTCAATATTATCTACCTGTCTCTCTCTCTCTACCTTCCACCACTTTCTCTTTCCTCCTTCTGCCCCCCTCCCCTCATTCCTCCCCTCACTCCTTCCCTCACTCTTTCCCTTCCCTCATTCTTCCCCACCCTCCCTCCCTCCCTCCCTCCCTCCCTCCCTCCCTCCCTCCCTCCCTACCTCCTTTCCTCCTTCCCTCTCTTCCTTCAAAATAGCCTTCCCAAAATGCCGCCTTTCGCCCCCTCTTCCCTCATAAACCATCCGACTGGCCCTCCTCTCCGCTTTTAACAACCTGTTCACCTGTTCATTTCTTGGGCAGCTTCGGACTCTCCTTGTCTCGTTGTTCTCTCATCTTTCGTGTCTTTTTCTTCCCTCTCTCCTCTTCTCTACTTTCTCTGTGTCTCTCTCTGTCTCTGTCTCTCTCTCTGTCTCTGTCTCTGTCTCTCTCTCTCTGTCTCACTGCGTCTCTTCTCTTCACTTTCTCCTTATTTTTCTTTTCTTTTCTTCCTGAATCTGTTATTGTCTCTCCTTTCGTTCTTTTTCTCCTTATTCTCTTATCCTCCTTCCCTCACCTTCCCTCCCCACTCTCTCCTCCTTTACCCTCTCTCTCTTTCCCCTCCCTCTCTTTCCCCTCTCTCTCCTCCTTTACCCTCTCTCTCTTTCCCCTCCCTCTCTTTCCCCTCTCTCTCCTCCTTTACCCTGCCTATTCCTCCTCCTTTCCTTACCCTCCCTCTGTCCCCTCTCTCTCTCCTTTTCTTACCCTCCTCCCTCTCCTCCTTCCTCTCCTCCTCCTTCCCTTACCCCCCCCCCCCCGTACATTGTTGCATGCCGGCATCTTCTTCGGGAAAAAATAACGGTAAATTATTGACACAACAGTTTCCAAGGCAATAAGACTGTCGGCATAAGAGCCCTTCGCGTGGGGAAAATTTCTGCTCTGTTCATTGAAAAAAAATAATAAAACTTGAATAGGAAGAAAAGACAAAAAGAATAACAAATAATACAAATACATAAATAATAAAGAAGTAAATAGATAAATAAACTAAATAAAATTAAAAACTGGATTGAGAAATCGACATCAAGACAAGAGTCTTTTCATAATAGGTGTTTCGAATACTAACTTACTATAAAAGTCAAAATTGAGAGAAAGTAATTCAAATGAAAATCATAATAATAAAAAGGACAACAAGAACAATATCACAACAGTAACAATAACATAAACATAACGAGAATGAGTAACAATAACATAAATATAACAATAATTACAGCAACAATAACAAAAACAAAACGATGATAGTAACAACCAACAAAAATAAAATAACTACATCAAAATCAAAACAAATAAAAACAACCACAACAATAACAACAATAACAACAGCAACACCGACCCCCCCTCCCCCCCGCCTCCTCCCCATCCCCCCCCCCCCACCTCCTCACCGGCGTAAACCCTTGCTTTCAATCCAGCTCAACTGTTTCTCTTAAACGCCGCAAATTAAACTCCACGCAGCTACTCAGGCGAGCGTTCTTTTCAGAAAAAAACGCTCTTGTGCAAATGTAAAAAAGATGGCAAGAGGTCCCGTGGATGAGGCAAGGGTTTTTGTTTTTTTTTTCCCAGTAAACATCGCTCAATTTTCTTTTTTTTTTCCCCTCCGTTGCGCTAACTTACCTTATCCCCCTCCCCCTCTCCCCTCCCCTCCTCACCGCTCCCTTCCCTCTCTCAAGCAATGTCAGAAGAAGGGGGGGGGGGGAGGAGAGAGGGGAGGCAGCAAAAAGCGTTTCTTCTATTCCAAACTCTTTCTCTCGCGTTACCCTTCACTGTCTTTCTTTCTTTCTTTCTTTCACTCCCCCTCCTTTCCCTTCCCTCCCCTCCCATCCCTTCCCCTCCCCTCCCCTCCCCTCCCCTCCCTCCCCTCTCCTCCCCTTCCCTTCCCTCCCCTCCCCTCCCATCCCCTCCCCTCCCCTCCCCCCCTCCCCATCCCCTCCCTTCCCCTTCCCTTCCCCTCTCCTCCTCTCCCTCCCCTCCCCCGCGTACGGTGCATCGGCCTCCTCCTATTGACTCACGATGGGGCGGAATTGAGTACGCCGAGTCACAGGGTAATGAGCGCGAGATGCCCCGAGAGAGTCAATAAACGGGTTGAAAGTTTAACGCAAGAACCTGGAAGGGAAGGGGAGGAGGGAAGGAGGGGAGGAGGGAAGGAAGGAGGGGTGGAGGGAAGGGAAGGGGGAGGGGAGGAGGGAAGGGAAGGAGGAAAGGAGGGAAGGAGGGGAGGAGGGATAGGGAAAGAGAAAGAGGGAAAGAGATAAAGAGAGAAAGAGAGAAAGAGAGAAAGAGAAAGAGATAAAGAGAAAGAGAGAGAGAGAGAGAGCGAGAGAGAATGAAAGGAAGGGAAAGGCGAATGGAAAGAAGAGAGGAAGGCTAGGTGTAAAACAAAAAAACAAGGAAATATGAACAACGAAATACAAAAACGGGAAAACATACATACAGACAGACAAATACAAAAAGAGAAAAAGAGAGAGAAAACTGAAAGCGGGAATTTCGTGCGAGGAAAGGGTAGGGGTAAGGGACGGGGAAAGAGATAGGGGGGAGCAGGCGAACGTAGGGGCAGGGAGAGGAGATCGGGGGGGGGGGGGGGGGTGGAGCAAGAGGAATGAGCGAGGTAGGAAAGAATCTCTTCGGTAAACGCGTGTGTATATATACACACACACGCACACACACACAAGCGCATACAGAAAACACACGCTCACAGGGACGCGCACATAATCTCGCTCAGGTAGTGTAGTGAACATCGCTTTTGTTCACTGACCTGCTCATTTTATGCACTTGCTTCATTAAATCTTTCCTCTCCTGCCTCCTCTCTCCTCTCTCCCCCCTCCCCCTCCCCCCCTTCCCTTCCCCCGTCTTATTTTGTGTAGCAAAGTGGTTGTACAATCGAGAGCGAAGTTTTCTTTTCTTTTCTTTTCTTTGTCCTCCTCCTCTTACCCCTCCTCCTCCTCCTCCTCCTCCTCCTCCTCCTCCTCCTCCTCCTCCTCCTCCTCCTCCTCCTCCTCCTCCTCCTCCTCCTTACTTTGTTTCTTTTCCGTCTCCCCTACCTTGTTCTTCTTGTTCTTGTTCTTCTTTTTCTCCTTCTTCTCCTCCTTCTCTTATCCACGCTCTCATTATACTAATTTCTCCTAACTCCCCTGCCTCCCCCCCTCCCCCCCATAGGATCAAGACGATATCATTCTCAATATCATTATCAAAATTGCTCTTGACTGCGAAAAATAACACCGAAATGGCAAGCCCTGCAATTTATATGCCTTTTACAAACACGCCAAGCAATTTGTGTATTGCTGGATGCTCTATTGTATCGCTGTATGCCCGCTTACATTATTTGATGCTGTATTATACTGTATGCATGTGTGTACTGATCCATTATGCTGAATTGTATTGCTGTATGCACGTATGTAATGCTTTGGTGTACTTTAATTTACTTTACTTCCTGTTACTCTACGTTGTACTGTGATGCTGGTGGCATGTATATACCGATTTGCAACACGGTATCCATAGTTGCAACGCTGTACTGTATATTGATTATGTATTCGTGTATGTACCCATTCGATGTGTCATTGTGTGGTTCGAACTTGCCAGTCTCTTAAGAACACTAAATTAAAGATGGTCCCGCGTAGTTGCCATTGAGAATTGCCATGCCTCGTGAGTGTAGACAAGTGTAAAATGACTTAATTGCTGAACTCACCCCCGAAGTGTGGACATAATTCGATCGACATTACAGCTTTTCGAGAAAACACCAACCTGGAAAGAGAGGAAAATACAATTAGTTGCGTAGTTTTGGTACATTAACAATTATTGTTTAGCAGTCGACATCAAATGACTTGGTGATGATATAGGGAGGGAGGAGAGAAGGAAGGAAGGAAGGAAGGAAGGAAGGAAGGAAGGAGGAGGAAGGAGGGAGAGAAGGAGGTAGAGAAGGAGGGGAGAGAGAGAGAGAGAGAGAGAGAGAGAGAGAGAGAGAGAGAGAGAGAGAGAGAGAGAGAGAGAGAGAGAGAGAGAGAGAGAGAGAGAGAACGAAAGAAAGAGATAAACAGACAGAGGAACACACAGACAGAGAGAGCAGAGAGATGCAACCCGCCCTCTTCCACACCAGCCTCTCCGCCTCCTCCGCCTCCTCCGCCTCCTCCTCCTCCTCCTCCTCCTCCTCCTCCTCCTCCTCCTCCTCCTCCTCCTCCTCCTCCTCCTCCTCCTCCTCCTCCTTCGCCGCCGCTAGCGTTTCCAGCTCTCGCTCCTTGACTTTCCTTCCGAAACGCCTTACGAGTCAAAGGAATGTTTCTCTTCTTTTCCAGTCGTTTTCTATTCGTTCTCAATTAAAGCGACAAGGAGGCGAGTCAAAATCCCGATAATGGCTGCCTCTTTCCCCTCATTCAAGTTGCTCTGTAATTATTTTATTTCATTTTTTTGTTCATTTTTTTGTGATGAGTAGCTCTTCGAAGTAAAAATAAATAGTTGTGGAATTATATGAAAGGGGAATTGACGATCATAATAACAGTAGTGATAATAATAGACGCTAACAATGAAATCATGACGAGACAATGAAGTTTGTGAGACAAAACCAATTACGTAACATAGTCAAAATGTGTACTATATTATTCAAAACAGCTAAACAGTACAAAACAAATACTTTACAATAAAAAAAAAGAAAGACAAGCATATAAAACAAAGCAAAATCAATGCATCTGAGCGAGAGAGAGAGAAAGAGAGAAAGAGAGAAAGAGAGAGAGAGAGAGAGAGAGAGAGAGGGAGAGAGAGAGAGAGAGAGAGAGAGAGAGAGAGAGAGAGAGAGAGAGAGAGAGAGAGAGAGAGAGAGAGAGAGAAGAGAGAGAGAGAGAGAGAGAGAGAGAGAGAGAGAGAGAGAGAGAGAGATAAAGAGAGAGATAAAGAGAGAGAGAAAGAGAGAGAGAGAGAGAGACAGGGAGGGGGGAGAGAGAGAGAGAGAGAGAGAGAGAGAGAGAGAGAGAGAGAGAGAGAGAGAGAGAGAGAGAGAGAGAGAGAGAGAGAGAGAGAGAGAGAGAGAGAGAGAGAGAGAGAAGCATATGCCCCTCACGTCCCCCCCATTGCCGACCCCCTTTCCCTCTTCTCTCCCTTACCCCCCCCTAGAGAGATGGGGGGGGGGGGGGAGATGCACACATGGCCAGCCGCGGCAAAGAGGAGCCGTGCCCAGGACCCCTTCACAGCCTGATTGTGTTCGGAGAGTGAAATGTCAACCCGAATGCGTGTGTTAAGTGCGTACGCTTTGGTGTGTTCCTTTATTATAGCCTTTTCTTGTGTCTGTTTACTTGTCTGTTGGGGTGTCTGTTCGTCTTTCTCCGTCCCCTTTTAACGTTCTTGTGCATCTGTCTGTCTGTGTCTGTCTGTCTGTCTGTCTGTCTGTCTGTCTGTCTGTCTGTCTGTCTGTCCGTCTGTCTGTTCGTCTGTGTCTGTCTGTGTGTCCGTATGTGTCTGTCTGCCTATCTGTCTGTCTGTCTATCCGTCTATGTATGTATGTATGTATGTATGTATGTATGTATGTATGTATGTATGTATGTATGTATGTATGTATGTATGTATGTATGTATGTACGTATGTATGTATTCGCTCGTCTTTATGTGCGTGTTGGTGGGTGGTTTTGTGGAGCGAACTGCGAGTGTGAGTGATCTTGCGAGCGATATAATGTTTACTTTCCGTTTCTTTGTGTATACATTCGTGTGTGTTTACGATTCTAATGAAATGGAAGGAATGCAAGAAGGGGGGGAAGGGGGGAGAGGGGCAAGATGGGGGAGGGGGTAGAGATACGAGGTGAGGAGTAAGGGGGGGGAGTAGAGATGGGGGAGGGGAGGGGGGTAGATGCGAGGTGGGGAGTAAGGGGGGTTAGGAGGGGGGGAGGGGGAGGGGGAGGAGGGGGAGGAGAAGGAGGAGGAGGAGGAGGAGGAGGATGGGATGAAAAAAAAAGTTACACAATGCAGATAATGGATGTTTACATATAAGAAAAAAAAACGAAAAAAAAAAAAAAAACGTCCCTTAGCATTAGTACGATTGCACAACATCCGTACCTTCGCTGACATTACGCAACTCAAAACAAAACAAAATAAACAAATAAACAGACAAATAAATAAATGAAGAGATAAAATAAACAACAAAGCGGACGAAAATATCCAAAAGACCTAATAAAAGAAAATCGAATGACTATTATTGGTGTTATTTATAGTCTGGTACGCTGGGGGGTTGAGGGAGGGGGTGAGAGGGGGGAGGGGGAAAGGAAAAGGAGGTGGGGGGGGGGGCGAGACAAGGCCATTGCAAATCGCCGGCATAAAATCAAACACAATTGCCATAACCCATAACCTTGGACGATGAAAGGGGGGGGGGGGGTGGAGGAGAAAGAGGGGGGGAAGGAGGAAGGATGTGGGGGGGGGGGAGGAGAAAGAGAGGACAAGGAGGAAGGATGGAAAATTAGGAAAGAAGTAAAATATATAATGATAATGCTCAAAATAAGAATAAAATGATAACAATATAACCTCCATGCTCTCCAAAGCATATCTATAAAAAAAATAAAAAAATGAAAGCGGAAAACGGCATGACAGAATAAAAAGAAGAAAAAGGAGAAGAGACGAGATAAAAAGAGAGAGAGGGGAAGGGGAAGGGGAGGGGGCGCAGAAAGGCAGGAGGCAGCAGACAAGGGGCAGGCAGGTGGCAGTGGCGCTGTGTAAGGAACCAATCTTCTTCCCCCCTCTTCCCCCCCCTTCCCCCCTCCCCCTCCCCCCTTCTCCTCCGTGTCTGAAGTGCCCGCCTGAGACTCGACCCTCCCCTCCCCCTCCTCCTCCATCGCAAACAAATCGCCATTGAGAGCGCCGGGTCCAAAGGAGGAGCAAGCTGGTTGGTTGAGTTAATAACGCGGCATCGACGGTGGCTGTGAAGGCGGCATCTCGGGGGTTTCGTTCCCGCGTTCCGGTGTTCCTGCGCTCCGGTGTACTTGCGTTCCGGTGTTCCTGCGCTCCGGTGTTCCTTAGATCCGGTGTACTTGCATTCCGGTGTTCCTGCGTTCCGGTGTTCTTTCGTTCCGGTGTTTCTGTATTCCGGTTTTCCTGGGTTCCGGTGTTCCTGCGTTCCGGTGTTCCTGCATTCCGGTGTTCCTTTGATCCGGTGTTCCTGCGTTCCGGAGTTTCTACGTTCCGGTGTCCCTGCATTCCGGTGTTCCTTTGATCCGGTGTTCCTGCGTTCCGGAGTTTTTGCGTGCCTGTGTCCCTTCGTTCCGGTGTCCCTGCATTCCGGTGTTCCTGCGTACCGCTCGCTCCGTTTCGTTGGACGTCTCTCTCGATTTTAATAATCATTATTACTGCTATTATTTCTTATCTTATTATGATCATAATATATACACCTTTCTATTTTTGTTTTATTGTTTTTATTGCATGTTTATTTGCACATATTATTCCGATTTCCTCAAGACTCTCAAGTGTTTCGTTTGTTTCGGTGGTTCAAATTGCTGGTCTTTTGTTTTTTCACAAATAATTCCACCGTGTACATTCACCCCCCCCCCCCCCATGTTCGCACCCGTGTTTGCATGAACCGCCGTCAAAAGAAAAGGGTAAGCAGTGGGAAGAAAGAGAAAAAAAGAAAAAAGAGAAAGCAAGGAATGAGAAAGAAGAGAATTAAAGTAGATAAGGGGGGGAGGAAAGGGAGGAGAGGAGAGGAGGAGAGGGGAGGAAGAGGAGAGGAGGTAAGGGGAGTAAGAGGAAGGAAAGGGAGGGAAAGCGAGGAAAAGGGAGAGGGAAGGCAGGAGAGGGAGGGGAATAAAGGGGAGGGAAGGGAGAAAGATGACACGAGAGGGAAGGAGGGGATTTAAAAGGAGGGAATGGGGGGGGAGAAGAAGACATAAAGAGGGGGGGAAGAAGGAGGGAATTAAAAGGAGGATGAAGGGGGGGGGGGGCAAGAGAAGAGGAAGATAAGATAAGAAAAGAGGGGGGGGGGGGGGGGGGGGGGGGAGGGGGAGTTCAGCACGATCACTTTTGTTAAGCTTCGAGGCTCCGCGTTACAATGTGGCAGGACGATCGCCGGCCCTTTGTGACCAGGGGGGGGGAGGGAGGAAAAAGAGGAGGGAGGGAAGAAAGGGAACTGGCGGGGAAATGAAAAGTATAAGGGGGTAGGGTGGGAGGGGGGAGGGAGGGAGGGAGAGAGGAGAAGGAGGAGGAGAAAGAAAGAATGATGGAGGGAGAAGGAAGGGGATAGTACTAAGTACTAAGGGGATAGGGAAAAGAGAACGAGGGGCGGAAGAGGAAAGAAAGAGCAGAGGAGGAGGAGAAGAAGCAAGGAAGGAGAAGGGAAGGAGCAGAAGGAGGGGAGGAGAAAAAAGGCGAGCCGGCGGCGGCGGCAAAGGACCCCTACAAACCTCCTTTGACAGCCATCTAAGGGCTTTGTCTGTCTGGCCGCCCGCCTGTCTGCGTCAGGTGCCAGGCTGACCGCCTCCCTCTCCCCTCCCTCACCGCCTCCCTCTCCGAGAGCGATAACGACTCCAAAATAGGGGGGGGGCCCTTGAATAGGCAGGGCGTACGACCCCTGGAAGGCTTCCGGCCAGATCGGACTCTACTAAACGACCTTAGCATGAAGGAAAGGGGAAGGGAAGATGGAAGGATGGAAGGAGGGAGGGAGGGAGAGAGGGAGGGAAAGGGAGAGAGAGGGAGAGGGATGGAGAGGGAGAGAGGGAAAGGGAGAGGGAGGGAGAGGGATGGAGAGGGAGAGAGGGAGGGAAGGAGGAAAGGGAGGGGGGAGGGAGAGGAGGGAGGGGGGAGGGGGAGGAGAGAAGGGAGGGAAAAGGAAAGAGAAAAAAGAAGAGAAAAATGCCACATTTCTTTGACATGCTTTCCCTTCCTCTCCCTCTCTCCCTCCCTTTCCCCCCCCTTCTCCCTCTCTTCCTCCCTGCCTCTTCCTACCTTACGCCCGACCACGCAGCATCCCCTGACACATGTCCTGCTGATGCTGCATCCCGCCATCCCGCCCCGCCATTCCCCCCATTCCCCGCCAACAAAAGTTCCATCTCTTACAACCGCGCGGCCATTTTCTGTTATTAATCAACTGTTCTCTTTAATCGCTTTTGTCTATTGTTTCTCATTATCAAATTAAAAATGTAAAAAAAACCCGCCCGAACCTTTGCTTTTTATTAATTTTAATTTGCCAGTAATGTTTTAACTCATTTACCCAGGGTATCTAATTAGCTTTTTTCATTATGTATCCAATCTATTTGGTACATTTTTGTACGCTTCTGGGTGCTCATTGGGGGGGTAGGGATGGGGGGGGAGAGGAGAGGGGGGGAGGAAGAGGAGAGAGGGAGAGAGGGGGGGGGGAAAGAGGGAGAGGGAGAGAGGGGGGGATGGGTAGAAAATCGAGTGTCATTTTTTTTCTTCCTTTTTTTTTAACTCGCCGAATACTCAATAATTGGATGGCGGCGATGTGTGCGGCACGGCTATGTATATTCCGCATTAGTGTGTGTAAAGTATGGAACTTTAGTGCGGAAGTGTATCCTGTGGTTGTGTGTGTGTGTTGTGTTGTGTGTGTGTGTGTGTTGGGTGTGTGTGTTTTGTGGTGTGTGTGTGTGTGTTGTGTGTGTGGTGTAAATGAGGGGTTTTATTGAGTGATTGGGATAGTGATTGGGGTGAGTGAGTGAGTTAGGGTGTGAAAAGATGTGGCGAGTGTGCGTGCATGCGCATTTGCGTGCACGAATGGGTCTGTTTGTTCAATGCTATTACGCGATAATGATTCATTG
>NC_061828.1:38039089-38045613 GCF_019202785.1 Penaeus chinensis | reverse complement strand
CCCGCCCAACCCCCCACTCGTTTTTTTGAAGGTATAGTCATCGCAGGCGGCAGAAAGAAATGGCCCCCCGCGCGCGTATCTGCCACAGCCGCGGGCGATGATATCCTTTGAAGTGACGCTAACACAAAACACACAGTAAAATGAGATCCTCACAGGGGTGGTCTTGTTCCCTTTGTGGTGTCCCGCCTCACCCGCCCTCCCCCATCATTCCCACCCTCCTCTGCCCTCCCCCGCCCTCCCTGCCTTCCCCCCGCCCGACGTAGCTCTCCCCTCCCCCGCCTCCCCCTCACACCCTCCCTCTCTCCTTCGATCCCGGCCGCGTTGCACACGCACAAACGCACACACACGGGTCCACGCAAACGCCATCCGTGCGTAAGCTGGCATGCATCCGTGCTTGCATTTACAATCACACCGCATATAACTATTCTCTACATTAACAAGTCCTCCCGCCCACACACATGCAAACGCAATTACCTCTTACACACAGCTACACGCACCTCCCCTCCCTCCCCATTCCCTCCCCTTTGCTCCTACCTCCCTTTCCCTCCCGACGCAGAATTAGTATGAGCGACACCCAGGCAGAGGCGAGATAGGTTTCAATCCGAGGATCTGTCCCTGCTGTCTGTCTGTGTCTGTCTGTATGTCTGTGTCTTGCCTGTCTGTCTGCCTGTTCATCTATCTGTCTGTGTCTCCGCCAGCCTTTCGGTCGTTTTATCACTATCCTTCCCCACGCCACCGGCCACGAAAAAAAAATCGCCAGCATACATAGTTCTTCACAAACACACGTAAACAAAGTCGCGATGCTATGTCTGCTCCGTCTTTTATGAAGACGATCCCTTGTCAGCTCTACAGTAATATCCTGCCTCTACCTCTGTTCTTCTTCTTCTTCTTCTTCTTCTTCTTCTTCTTCTTCTTCTTCTTCTTCTTCTTCTTCTTCTTCTTCTTCTTCTTCTTCTTCTTCTTCTTCTTCCTCCTCCCTTCTTCCTCCTCCTCCCCTCTTCCTCCTCCTCCTCTCACCCTCCTTCTCCCCTTACCCTCCTCCTCCCCTCACCCTCCTCCTCCTCCCTCCTCCTCCTCCTCCTCCTCCTCCTCCTCCTCCTCCTCCTCCTCCTCCTCCTCCTCCTCCTTCCTCCTCCTCCTCCTCTCACCCTCCTCCTCCTCTCACCCTCCCCTCCCCTTATACCCTCCTCCTCCCCTTACCCTCCTCCTCCCCTTACCCTCCTCCCCTTACCCTCCCCCTTCCTCCCCTTACCCTCCCCCTTCCTCACCTTCCTCCTCCTTTCCTCCCCCTCCTCCGTCCACCCGTCTCGCGCGACCGGAGGTGGCGCACAAAGGCCTCCGCCCTCCGACTTTGAAGTGAATAATGACGATAAAAAGGAGCCAAGACAAAAATTAAAATGAGAACTGGTTAAACTTTTGCCAAGGAGTGTGAAGTTGTTGGGAAGGAGAGAGAGAGAGAGAGAGAGAGAGAGAGAGAGAGAGAGAGAGAGAGAGAGAGAGAGAGAGAGGAGAGAGAGAGAGAGAGAGAGAGAGAGAGAAAGAGAGAAAGAAGAAAGAAAGAAGAAGAAGAAAGAGAAAAGAGAAGAAAGAAGAAAGAAGAAGAGAGAGAGAGAGAGAGAGAGAGAGAGAGAGAGAGAGAGAGAGAGAGAGAGAGAGAGAGAGAGAGAGAGAGAGAGAGAGAGAGAGAAGCGAGGAGGGGATACTACACTATTAAAATACCCATACAAAAAAAAAAAAAAAAAAACTATTTGAATAACAACTCTAACACAAACACCCAACAACCAGTCCCCGCGCAACGAAAGCAGAACCAATCCCTCAAACCAAACAAAAAACAAGCAATAGACACCCATCAAACAAGTCCCAACAAATAACACAAAACAAAAAATACAAAAAAAAAAAACAAAAATCTAATAATAATAATAATAATATCACGAGAAACACCAGCGCTTCGCTTCTAACAACTTGAGCGACGTTCCTGCCCCTGATCACCCAGGCGCTTATAACCCGTCCAGCTCCATTAACACGGGGTTAAGTAATAGTACAGGAAGGTAGCACTGGTTGGGGAAAGGGGTGAGGGGTTGGAGGGTGAAGGAAATGGGGGGGAAAGGGTGGAGGAAACGGAGGGGAGGGGAGGGAAAGGGGGGACGTGTTAGAGTAGATGGCGAGAGGAAAAGGGCAATGGGGGACGACAGGAACGGGGGGAAGGGGAGGACGGGGAGGAGGGATGGAGAAGGGAACAGCAAGTGATTTAAGTCCATCAAACTCTCCTTCAGCCTTTTCCCCTTTCCTATCCCCCCCCCCTCTCTCCCCTTTCCCCGATGCTTCCCTTTCAACGGCCCGGATGGAAATAAGACTCTTCAGACCCCTTATATTTCCCTGGATGTCATGGGGGGGGGGGGGTACGTGGTGGAGCGGAGGGGAAGGAAGTGAAAGGGAAATGCGGGAAGGCGAGGGAGGGGAAAGGAGGGGAAGAGAGGGGAAGGAAGGGGAAGGGAGGCATATGTCTCAGGGAAGGGAAAGGGGAAGGCGTATGTGGGGGGATGACATCAAGGGATAGGTGAAAGGGGAAGGGAGAGGAAGGGACGGGGAGGGAGAACTGAGGGGAAGGGAGCAAGGAAGGCATATGAGGAGAGAGGGTGTAAGGGACAGGCAGGGAGGGGGGGGGGAGGCGTATGTAGAAGAGGAGGAGGAAGGAAGGAAGTGGTGCAGAAGGCAATACAGGTAATGGCACATTCTCGACGTCTTTGAACTGCGCTGTTAACGCCTGGTTGGCACTCCTGACTCCCCGCCGCCTGCGCCCATTACAGCCTCCTCCCTCGCTCGCTGCTGGCACCCCGCTTTTCCTCCGGGCTCATCTCTGAATGGCTACGTGCTTGAAATTGCTCCAAAGCATCCTATAACCTCTTCTCTATCCCCCTATTTGACTCTTCGCTTCGGGGTATTTCGATGAAAAGACGGCAAGTAAAGCAAGGATTAAAAAAAAGATGAGAAAAAAAAATCGTGAGTGCGTGTGTGTAAGCGCGCTTGTATACCTGCGCTCCCTTCCGGACGCGAGAGAAAAAGATCCGCCCATAGGTACAATAAATAAAGATAAACTGCGAGATAGCCGCTTCCCGAACCATCAGGGGACACACAATACATTACAATTTGAGAAAAAGTACTTCCACTTTACATAAACATAAATAAACGTTTGCCCGCCATTACCCTGGTCTTGGCCGCGAGGCTGCCAGGTGCTGCGCCCGCTCGCGTCTGCTGACTTTTAAAACTTGCAGAGCAGCGTCGAGACGATGGCATATGCCCAACATTATTTTAACGGCGGTCTTGAGGAGTGTAAAGTCATTAGCGTGTCCTACTGTTCTATTAACGATTAATTATTACGTTCCGCGAAATAATTACAATTCTCTTCGCGTCCTCCTTTCTCTCTCCTTTCCAATAAAAATCGACACCAGTACTCGTAAATAAATGCAAGAATTAGGAGGGAGATTCTCCCCTGATACGAAGCGGGTCACAAAAGGCATTTAATTTGGAAATAACGATTCTCTCTTTTCGTTTCTCTCTCTCTTCTTTTTTTTGCCTAAAAGTGAAGAAAGAGAGCGGGTTGGCTGCACGGAAGCTCTGCGCGTCCAAAGCCTACATTTTCCCCATAAATAAAACATCACCAATAGATAGGAGGTCTCTACCCGGCAGCCATGCTTGGCCTTATTTACACGGAGGGCTTTATTCATTCATTCTCTCTCTCTCTCTCTCTCTCTCTCTCTCTCTCTCTCTCTCTCTCTCTCTCTCTCTCTCTCTCTCTCTCTCTCTCTCTCTCTCTCTCTCTCTCCCTCTCTCTGAATTCTTCCCCAGACACAAAAGCTTGAAATGATCACACGTTGACAGCCTGCAACTGCATGTTAAGCGCCGGCAGATTCATGTGTCACACTGGAATGAAGTGATGTCATACGCGTATGCATTCGCAAGCAGAATCCAACACAAAATAAGCAGTAAAAATATAACATATGGATATAATCACAAAAATATAAAACACAATCTACAATAATCAATATGCATATGGTGCATATGTATATGTATTCAAACATATATATATATATATATATATATATATATATATATATATATATATATACACATACTTACACACACACACATCAAAACAACAAAAAAACACACGAAATCACAAATAGGACACACAAACACACAAAGGGCGAGGTGCAAGCGACACGCGGAGGCGCCAGGGAGAGGCGGCGGGACCCGAGTGGGGGAAACCAAGAGGAAAGCTTCGTGAGGAGAGTGGCAGCGCCTTGTTAGTTCACTCGGAGGCCACGCTACACAGGGAAAGGAGTGAGGGAGAAGGGGGTGAGGGAGAGAAGGTGGTGAGGGAGAAGGGGGTGAGGGAGAAGGGGGTGAGGGAGAAGGGGGTGAGGGAGAAGGGGGTGAGGAAGAAGGGGGTGAGGGAGAAGGGGGCGAGGGGGAGGAGGTAGGGAGAAGGTGGTGAGGGAGAAGGGGGGAGGGAGAAGGGGGGAGGGAGAAGGGGGTGAGGGAGAAGGAGGCGAGGGGGAGGACGTAGGGTGAAGGTGGCGAGGGGGAGGAGGTAGGGAGAAGGTGGTGAGGGAGAAGGGGGCGAGGGGGAGGAGTAGGGAAGTGGGTGGCGAGGGGGAGGAGGTAGGGAGAAGGTGGCGATGGGGTGGAGTGAGGGAGAAAGTGGCGGGCATGTGGAGTGAGGGAGAAGGTGGTGAGGGGAAGGAGGTAGGGAGAAGGTGGCGAGAAGGGGGTGATGGGAGGAAGCAGGAAAAAGGTGGCGAGGGGGTGGAGTGAGGGAGAAGGTGGTGAGGGGGTGGAGTGAGGGAGAAGTTGGCGAAGGGGTGGAGTGAGGGAGAAAGTGGCGAGGGGGTGGAGTGAAGGAGAAGGAGAAGGTGGCGAGGGGGTGGAGTGAGGAAGAAGCTGGCGAAGGGGAATGGACGCCGAAGGAATTGGGGAAGGAAGAGGAAGAGGAGGAGGAGGAGGAGGAGGAGGAGGAGGAGGAGGAGGAGGAGGAGGAGGATACTACAGAGGATGGGGAGAAGTGGAGGAGGGAGAGGGAGAGGGAGAGGGAGAGGGAGAGGGAGAGGGAGAGGGAGAGGGAGAGAGAGAGAAAGAGAAAGAGGGGGGAAATATTAGGAAAGGAAATTAACGGAATATTAATCAAAATGGCAGGTACATGGAGGAGGATAAAGAGGAGTAATAGTGAAGATAGGAAGAGCGAAAGAATAAAAAAAAAAATCATAAAAAAATCAAAATCAAAATCAAAAGCGAAGGAATGCAAGATATAGACACAAAAATAAAAAAAAGAAGAATAGGGAAAACCAAAAAGACAGGAAAGGAGCATAAAAATGACGAAAAAAAACAAAAAAAAAAGACTATGAGAAAATATGGGTCCGAGGAACAGCATGAACGCAGCACGAGCATCAGTAATGTGGAGTGCGGGTGAGGGAGGGGGGGTGGAAGAGGAGGAGGAGGAGGAGGAGGAGGAGGAGGAGGAAGAAGAGAAGGAGGAGTAAGAGGAGGAGGAGAGAAAGAGGAGGATAAAAAAGAGAAGGGGAAGGAAAAGGAGAAGAAAGGAGGAGGTGGAGGAGGTGGAGAAGGAGAAGGAGAAGGAGAAGGAAAAGGAGAAGGAGGATTAGGAGGAGAATGAGGATAAGAAAAGAAGATGGAAGGAAAAAACAACAACAGGATAAGGAAAAAGGAGGAAAAGGAAAAAAAGGAAAAAAAAAGGAAAAAAGGGTCAAAGGTGGCAAAAGGAATTCATTTTTTTTTTTTTTTTTAAGGAGGAGGGAGAAGGAGGATTAGGAAGAGCAGGAGGAGCAGCTGAGGAACTTACAACTGGTATGGTGCCGGGGACGACGGGGGTGCCTGGGCTGAGGCCTTGAATCTGAGTCATGATGGCATTCTTGAGAGCCAGGTGGTTCCTGCCGTTGATGAGCAGCTGGTCCTTGAGATGCTGCGGAGGGTGGAAGTACTTGCAGGGCGGCTTCTCGCGGTTACATCGACCCTGAGGAGGAGAAGGAGGAGAAAGGGCGTTAAGGGCGGTCGATCGCGTGACAGGTATAATCAATATCAATATGAACACATGTTATGGGATGATATAAGATAGAACATTGGTGATAGGATGATAGAAGATAGAACATTGGTGATAGGATGATATAAGATAGAACATTGATGATAGGATGATATAAGATAGAACATTGATGATAGGATGATATAAGATAGAACATTGATGATAGGATGGTATAAGATAGAACATTGATGATAGGATGATATAAGATAGAACATTGATGATAGGATGATTATAAGATAGAATCATTGAAGATAGGATGAATAAATAAACATTGATGATAGGGTGATATAAAATAGAACATTGATGATAGGATGGTATAAGATAGAACATTGTTTATAGGATTTGGGATAAGATAGAAAATTGATGATAGGTGATATAAGATAGAACATGATGATTGTAAAATCAGTCATGATGAAAATAAATGGTACTT
>NC_061828.1:37985667-38038989 GCF_019202785.1 Penaeus chinensis | reverse complement strand
TAGCCTGTATCCAGCGGCAAATGCCCCAAAAACAATCTCGATACGGCTCCCGGTTATGTATTCATCGACAAAATCGTGGATTGTAGGAACAGAAGAATGATGTGTACTCGAATATTTTTTGTCGGAACGCCGGAAGCGTTTACGGCCATGGATGAAGGCTGAAACAAAAAACACGCCGTTATAAAATTAAAAATGGCTCGATAACACAGACCGTGCGATGCTCTCGTTGTCGATTCGTGGAAGAATAGAACACAAAATCACCACAAGCAATGGTGGAGACCCTCGCCATCAATGGGAAAAACTGTCAAAAAATCAATACTTACTAACTACTGGTATACTAATATAATGATGATGATATCGGTAAACCTAATCATCTGGAAGAGTTTGGATTCTCATAATCTCTATAATAATCAAGTTACAGACTTTGGTTACTTTTCCAGAATTGATGAAGTGCCTGAGAACTTTACCATTGGCGGCTAGGAGTGAAGCCAGACTTACTGGGATGTTAGGATGGTAAACGGCTATCTGTAAAAAATTCCTCGTAAAATAAAAAAATCAACTAATGGAACTCGCATATCGAGCTGTGCGGTCTCGAATGATAATGTTACCCTTTTTTAAAAAAAAAAAAAAAAAAAAAAAAAAGTATGTCACTGCGGTACCCTAAAGAACAATGGAATGGATTGACAAATCCCGCTATCATATCAGAAAGTTCCACAGCCTGGCCTAGCAAAGTCCTTAGAAGAAAGTTGTTAGAATGTTGGAAAAAGATTTTTACACTGTTCGAAGAAGAACGGGTTTCTGATTGAGACACGCTTTTCGTAGCCAGGAAATGTGTGTAATAGTAACCCCACTGATCTTAGTTTTCAGTATTCGATTCTAGAAATTGAAGAAGCTTCTAATCTCTATTAGAAATCGGACTTGAACAAAACTAACCCATACCGTACACCGAATTGATAAAAGTTACTCGCCCTAAAAAAAAAAAAAAAAAAAAAAAAAAAAAAAAAAAAAAAAAAAAAAAAAAAAAAAAAAAAAAAAAAAAAAACGGAAACCGGCCTTTGTTTTTTTCGCCTCATGTCGCTGCTGACGTTAGAATTAGCGAGACGGTTTTACGTTTTGAATCTGCCAAAGACGAGGCCGTCGTCAAGTGGTCTAATCGACTCTTGAATATCGGTAATCCGTGTAATGGGTATGGGGAGGGGGGATAGGGAAGATATACGAAGAATTGGATTCAACAGGGCACTAATCCCCCTTCTTCAGAAAAGATAACAGGGTAGAAAAGAAAGTCGAGTTAAAACGATCAAGTTCAATTGAAAAGCAAAATGCGAATCCACTAACGGCGCCCCCAATTCAAGGTGGGAAGAAGGGGTGAAAAAGGATTATTTAATGAATAGTATTTATGGGGTTTTGGTATATTTCGGGGTCGGAGAGGGAAAAAATCATAACGATTCTGTTTCCAATGGGAAGAACCGATTAAATAAAAAATAAAATATTATAAAGACGAAAGAAAGCTAAAAAGAAAACAAGACAACATAAAAAATAAATAAAAAAATAAAAAAAATAAAAAAAAAAAATCAAAATTCAACAATAACAAAAAATACACACCATCAATCACAGACAATAAGAAAATCAAAAAATTTCTCTTTCTTTTTACTTATCTTGTTTGTAACACTTATATTGAGTTTTATTTTAGAAATTTTTTATTTTTTTCTGTATTTTTGTACTTGATGGTTAAATATTTATTAATTTCATTTTTGTTACTTATTTAATTTGATATTTATAGTATTCTAATATCTATTCAAAAGTTTTAATTTGTATAGTTTATTTATAACAATTTAGCAAAAGAAATTTTATATATTTGTTGTTATAATCAGACTTAAAGTTAATAGATATAGAATTAATTTATATTTATTATTATAATTAATTTTGGATGGAGCATCGTCTTCCTCGTGGGACAAGAATGTTGAATATACGCCGCCAACAAGGCGTCGGCGGAGGAACGAGACACGCTCCCATGGGAAAATCAAATAACTTTCAAATCTAAATCTCTGTATTTCTTCACCCAACCCCCCCCCCCCCCCCACCCCACCCAACATTCTCTCTAGACGAAAAGATTTTTTGTTTTTTTCTCAATATACAGGGAGGTGACAATCCTTTCGGGGATTCGCCACTTTTTTTTAACCAAACCCTGGTAATACAGGGGACGGTGACACGGATAGAGTATTTTTGGCTACACAATGTTCCCCAAACGCAGAAATGCAAATTAAAGTTAAAGAACCAATATGATTCGGGTTCGGTCATTGAAAATGGATCTTCAGTGGTTTTTGAGAGAGAGAATTTGGCCTCGTCTATACTTCCAAAGTTATTGTCAATTGAAAAGCACGACCTAGGGTATTCCGATTTAAAAAAAATCCCCGACCCGTGGCCGCAGGAGATCGAAGCCAGGGTTTTTCGGACACATCTGAATTTCTCCTCTAAATCATCACTCAACAACACTGCTGTAGAAAAAAAACGTATCACATGATACATTTTAGAGGAGGACGATCCTCTGGTTTAACATTAAAACTTGGTTCAAACACTCGTGGAATCTCAACGAGAACGGAGAGCGACCAACAAGCAAATTGGCTATTAAAAAGATTCTTCCGTCTGCAGACTCCCATTTGCTCGCTTTGTTTCTTCCTCTCTTGTTAAAAACGCGAAAATAATACGAAAAACCCAACAAGAACAAGAATTTATTCCGGCCCCCCCATGAATGCTACGAACCGGAGCTCCTTTTCTCGCCCCCCCTGTTTTACTAAACCGACGAGAAAGCAAGCCAAAAGATAAAATCAGAACGGCAGGGCGGTGGCCCCCTGTAAATTTTCCCAGGAGCGACCTCTTTTTAACCGATCGATTACGGGGACAAAAGATGATGAAATATAAAGAAAATAGTTAGATATAAAAGTTTTATCAGCGAGTAAATATATTGGCAACTATTAAAACTCGTCGAAGCCGTGATTAATGCTCTGGGCATGGCTTTCCTTTCTAGAGATTTCATCACCAGATCCGTTATTACTGATCACATAAGAACAGCGCCCAAGTTGTCTGGACTCTGGAAAAGATTGCCGACACGTTAAATGCTCTTAAAGATACTCCACAAGAGGTTTTACAAGAAGGGAAAGTTTAAGAAAAAGGGTCAAATTCGTACGCCATAAGGCTAAGGAGAATTCAAACAAGCGGTGTTTGGGGCCTGAGTGGGGGAAAACAAAACCACACGCAGCAAATAAAAACTGCTACTTCACAGAATCGAAAAAACGTAGGACGATACCATCGTCATGCGAGCACGCAAAAAGGTGTTTATCGTACACATTGAAAAAATCCGAGGACTATCTTACGGTCAGCAGAAGTTAACAAGGAGCAGATACCTGAAAAGAATGGCGATAAGTCAACCTATAACTACACACCATCCCCTACAACTCCCGACTAATCTCATTGAATTAAAAAATCCCCTTCAACCCCTTCGAGAAAACAATGTTTTGAAAACTGGAGAAAAAAAAAAAATTTTGAAACCCTCTTGGCGAGACGGAGTGGGCCAACTCTAGGTACACATCAAAAACGGCGGTGGCGATGGTAGCCGTAAAGACAGTTATCTCCCACATATTAACCTAAAAAAAAAAGATGGGTATCCAAATAACCGAGCGAGCGAGGAAGTCGTTAGCTGTGTCTTCAGTCAAAAATTTTGGGCGTCGGTGTGCTTATAACCGGACGCATTCATCACGAACTCATAAAAAAGGAGACTGTGAATCTAAATTTTAAAAAATTAATGAAGTTTTGGTGCATCGATAGTTTTAAACAACGTGGCCAAGGGAGGCGGTTTTAACAGTCTAGCTTATTAATGCATTAAGTTAAATACGGGAATTCTTTTTTCCCGGAATTCTAAAAAAAGTTTTTTTAACTACAACCACCTTTGGGAAAAATAAAAAAGAAACCTTTCCCCCTCCCTTTTTTTGAAAAATTTTCCTTTGTTAATGTAATAGGGATAAATGATATGATGAAAAATTGCGTTTACAAACGACGAAGGAAAAAAGGGAGGAAAAAAAAAAAGGGAGAGGATTTTGGAGGGTAAAGGGAAACCCCTAAAAACCCCTTTCCTCCCCAAAGCCAAGATTAAATACAAACTACAATTAAAAAATTTAATTCGCATCAATATTGGAAAAAGAAAAACCCTTGGGCCACAAATAAAACCCCAAAAATTGGTTAATTTTAAATTTTATCTTTACTGTTTCTGAAAATAATCGGGCAAGATTGGGGGTTAAACCCTAAAATATTAAAAAAAATTTCAATTTTCAAAACCCCTGGAAAAAAAAGGTTTAGTTTTTGGGAAAAAAAATTTTTAAAATTACCATTCATCTTTTTTTTTAGATTTGAAAAAAATTTTAAAAATTAAAATTTGGCCCCGGGGGCTAGGGAATACAAGTACCCAGACCAAAAATGAAAAAAACCACCCCCCCCTTCATCCCCATAAGGGTCGAATAAGTCGCTGGACCCCAAAATATCCGATTTTTTTTAAAAAAAAGTTGAAAGGGGCCCCATGTACAAAAACATTCTTTAAATTGCAAAAATTAACCCCTTATCGAAAAACAAACTATAATGAAAGTGTTTTTTTTTAACGTAATCTAATTTTTCCCAAAATTGGGGAAAAAGAAAATTTTTTTTGGGAGCCCGGTAAAAGGGGCTGGGGGGGGGTTTGCTCCCCCTTTTTTTTAATTTACAAAAATTGTGCCCTTTTTTTGGCGCAGAGAACGTGAAAAAAAGATGAAAGGGGAATTTTTTTTTTTAAAAAAAGAAAAATTTTCTTTTGAAAGATTTTTTGAAAAAAAAACAAGGAGGGGAACCCCCGGGGGCCGAAAATTTTTTTAAAAAAAATTTATCAAGAGGGAGAATATAATAAATGTTTTTTTTGGTTTGATCATTTAAAATCCTGCGCAAAACCGCTGGGGGTTTTTTTGGGCAAACCGGGAAACAGTGGCTCACGGGTAAAAGCGGAAAAACCCCCCAAATCCCGAATGAAATGAAAAGGGAATAATTTTTAGTGGACCACACGGCCGGTATAAGGGGGGGGAATCGTCTCTAACCCCAAAAAATGACCTTTTTTGGCCCCCGGAATTCCCTTGATGCTAGAACAAATTTCCCCCCTTTTTTTTTTTTTTCAAAAAAAAAAGAGATACGGGTACTTTTGGTTTTTTAAATTTACTAATGAGGAAAATTTTTTTTTTAATTTTTTTAAAATAAAGGAAATTTAAAATTTTAAAAACCAAAAAATGATAATGAAGGTTTTGCTAAAAAACCCAAAATGTGACGAAAAAATACATTTTTTAATTTTATTTTTTTCAACCTGGATTTTTTTATATTAAAGTTGAAAAAAAAAGGGTTTTCCCCGCTTTTGGAAAGCATAGTGATTCACAAAGAATAAAAATAAAAAAGGGGAAGTGGAAAATTATCCTTTTTAAAAAAAAATTTTTTTTAAAATTAAATTTTTTTTTTCCCTTTTCCCCCCCCCCTTGGAATTATCTTAAAACTTGAAAAAACTTAAAATTAAAGAAAATTTTTTTTGGGTTTTTTTTAAAAAAAAAAAAAAAAAACTTATCGTCTTTTTGAAAAAAATCTGTTTAAAAAACCCAATCAATTTGTTAAAAAATATAAATTATTTTTAAAAATATTAAAAATATATAAAATAAATTTAAAAAAGATCATTAAATTTTTAATTTTTTTTATAAAAGTTTTTAATTATAAAAGATTTTTTTAAATTATAAAAGATTTTTATAAAAATTTAAAATAAATCTATAATAATAATTTTTTAAAAACCTTTTTTTGAAAACAGACTTTTTTTAACTAATTAATTTATGGGTTTTAAATCAAAAAAAATTTTTATTAAAATTTTATATTTTTATTAAAAAAGATGAAATAATAATTTGTAAAATTTAAAATATTTTTTCTATATACATTTTTAAATTTTTTATTTTTTTTGCTGGAAAAAAAAAAAAATTTAAATTTAAATCTTTCCCCCAATTTTAAAAACTTGCATTTTTTAAAAAAAGAAAAAATGAAAAAATTTAGTTTTAAAATCAAATTTCAAAAAAAGGAAAAAAAAAGGTTTAAAATTTTTTAAATTTTTTTCCCAAAAAACCCCCCCCCAAAAAAACCCCCCTTAAAAATTACCCTTCCTTTTCCTTTTTCCCTTTTCCCCTTTTTTTTTTCCACCCCACCCCTTCTCAAAGGAAAAATTTTATATAAAGAAAACCCCCCTTTTTTTAAAACAAGTTTTCCAAAAAATTTTGTAAAAATTTTTAAAATTTTATTTAAAGAAAAAAAAAAAGAAAAATTTTAAAAACCCTTCCCCCCCCAAAAAATAAATTTCAAATTTAATATTTAAAATTCCGGGATTTCCCCTTTAACCAAACTTGTTACTTCGAAAGGTAAAACTATTAAAAAAATTTTCCCTTTTTTTTTTAAAAAAATAAAATATAATAAGATTTATATATAATATAAATATTTTAAAATAAATTTTAAATATTGATAAAAATAAAATCTATTTTCACTACTAAAGAAAAAATAAATGATATAATAAATATTTTTAAAATTTCATCAACAATACACGGGCGGTTTAAAATTTTTTGTTTTTCAAAAGAGCTAAAAATAAAAATTTTAGAACTTTTTTTTCCCCCGACAGCGGGTTTTTTCCCCCCCCTTTAAAAAGGGTCCCCTCCTAAAATTGAACCAAGTCGAGCTGAACAAAAACCCCTTCCCCAAAAAATAACGCGGTAAAAAATTATTCATCTTTTTTGCTTCCATTTTTAATTAATTTTATAATTACCCCCATCATTTTTTTTTTTAAATTTTTTGAGGGTGGTGTATGTTTTTATTATATTTATTTTTATATATAAATATCTATAAAATATATATATAATTAAATTAATTTTTTAATTTTTTTTTACGGGAAAAGAAAAAAAACCCAAGCAAAAAAGATAAAAAATAAGCCGAGTGGAAATTTAACCAAAAATTTTAAATATTTTTTCCGGCCCCCCCGTAATTGTTTTTTTTTTTTTTTAATTATAAAGTTAATCGGTTTTTTTGCCCCGCCCTTTAAAAATAAAAGGGAAAAACAATTTAATTTTTTTCCCCCCCGTTGGCTATTCCGTGAAGATCAAGTGATAAAAGAGCTGAAACAATTGGACCTGGCGGGTACATCGTGTCATGTTTTTCCCCAAGAAGACTGTTTGGTAGTATACTCTAAATTGAAAACGCCTAATATTCGAAAGGAGAAGCTCAGACTCAAGGAATATTTATCACTGCTTGACTCGTCAGACCACACTGTTTACGAGAAGATGATTATAGATCATATTTCGAAAATGGAGGAATTGAAACAATTCTCTGATTTTACCCTCCAGAAAGTAGACCAGCATATCATCGAAACATCCCTCCCCGTAGTAGAAACATCCATCCCCTGTGTAGGTTCGATTCTTAACAAAAATATACCGATGATGTTTACCTTGTCGAAGCAAATGGATGATAATTACTATGACCTGGTATTGACGCCAAATTTACAGTCAGCCGATTCATCGCTATACTTTATGAAAAAGGAAATGGATAAAATTCCCTATTCTCATTCGGGTGACATTATTCGCCATCCTATTTACCATCCTGCTCACCATCCGGATTATACTCACCAATCTTTTAAGACTCTATTACATATGATGATACCAAAGGCAGTATCTAATGTTAGTTCCTATAATGGTGCAGTATCAGCACATGCTTACAATAAGAAAACATTTCAAGACATTGCTGAATGTCAGCCTTCCATCTGTATACCCGACTATGACCGTCAAATCATCCACTTTATACCCTGTCTTTTGACACCCAATGAGGTTGGCAATAGTACTATCAATCACATTGTCAAATATGATATTGACCCAAGACAAAACAAAATAACATGGACTTTTCCAATTCGACCCGTCTATGAAGAAAAACTAATGAATGTCGGAACCCAGGGATACCACGAAGGTCTAAATAGACTTCAAAATTTATGTTTAGTAACACAAGAACAGAATAGTGTCAAAGCGGTCGCGGATCGACCAAACATTGATAATGTAAATGTGCAAGTGGACACATCCCTCTTCACGAAGAAAAAGAGAATTAAACTAGAGGAACAATTATCCGCATCGAATCAGGGTGAGGTGTCCGATGCGGACACATTGCCTTTATTGATTGTTCAAGAAGGGGTGATGATTCCTACCGATCTCCAACAAAAGATAAAGCCCGAGTTTGTGTTTGGCCGTGAGATCCGCGATTATGATCAGACCGAGCCGACATCAATGTCAAACGTGCTACTACCGCTGGCAGCAGGCGCTACGCTGTACGACTCTGATGTCCTGATGCATGGACGGCCACCGTCGAACAGTGACACGGTGCAACGTTTCTCGAAAAGAATAAGACATGCCTCGAGAATTATAGTGGTAGTCGACGACAATTATAAGATAGACTCATCACTCAAACATACCCAAAAGTTAAATGCCATTTATATTGTTGTTTCTAACCACCTCCAAGATAACTTGGATACAATGAATGTGAGTATGGCACTCGTGCATCAGGGACCGCTGTCAACGGTGATTTGTTACATGAATGGTTCCTACTATTACTATCGGGGTATATGGAAAGAGCCATCCTATGGCGGCCAGGTATCACTGTCGACGGTATTGGAGGAAGGTATAGTCGTCCGACCCGGTCAAGTATGTGTCAACGATACTCAAGTATACGACTCGAAGGGCGTGTGTCTCGTTAAGATAGAGCAAGGACGGGAAGTCGAGTCGGTTTTGAAATATGATTTTGGTCAACTCACGCAGACTGATTTCAAGTTATGGCTGGGTCAGTTGGAGGTACTGCTATCGGCTGCCGACTTGAGGAAGCTTGTTAACAAATCAATAGAAATGATATCGTCAAACCGGAAAAAATTATCCATTGACAATATCCTGGCATCCTCAGAAATACCTCCAATGTTACTAGAGAACATACGTCAGATCACTAATACTGGGTCTTTTAATAAAAGTTGGTTATTAGCAATGTTCATGAGCACGCTCGATAAAGGCAAAACATTTACGGGCAAGATTGTTGAGGTGTTCAACCGAACATGGAAAATCTACAAGTCCACGCAAGCGTGCGACCAATGGCTCTTGGATGCACTCAATAATACCACCTCGGCTCGCTCTTCGTACGGCATCAAGAACCTGGACACGTTGAAGATGAATGTACGTCGCGATACTGTAGCGGCCAACGTGAAAAGGGCCCGCAGCACAGACTTGGACAATTTTATATCTAACCACTGCCATAAAGTGGGTGCGGTCATCTATGAGCAAAAAAAGGATTATCTATTGAACGCCTATTATGATAAAAAAAACTTCCTCTCAATTAACGAGAGACTAAACTACATATCGGGCGAACTTGCCAGTAGTCTGTTGGACGAGAACATTGCTGTGTCCCCTCTTTCATTTACCACATGCATCTCCAATGCCAGATGTACAGGCTGTACAGACTGTATAAACTATTTACTCTTGCCAATTTGCGATCCGTTACTCGATATCATGGATTCGGAAAAGATCATGATGGCCTATAACTGGCGTAATGTAGATGAAAATGACACTGTGGCTATCACTCGGATCATTGTTAGGAATGCAATTCACAAACTTATGGATGATAATGATCAGAATAAATTCGATGCCGGTCATTCCTTTACGGGCATGTTTACATTGTTCGTGGTGGCCTCGGCCATGAACCGTACACGTCAACTATTCACGAAGCAGCCCAATGATTCGACATCGACATTGGTACAAACGATGCGCTACCTCTTTGGACTCTGCCTGTCGATCATGTCTAGCGGTACATTTGAACCGCTGATGGTAGCCTACCGAGTTTCGGAAACCTCTTCATCAATGATCCGACTGAATCCCGATAATCGTTACATTATAGAGTCTATGATGAACGCCTGGCCCTACTTGTGCTTTGACACGAAAAAAGAAGTGATCGAAAAGAGACTAGTGTCTTGGCTAGAGAAAGAGATAGAACGCAACATTATCCACATGTTTGAAAAAAATGTGAAACCAAAGTATACTAAGGATATAATTGAGAGAAACCAGGAAAAGAGATTAGCTTACCTCCGGGAGAAATCAGCGTGGAATTACAAGTATGTGCGACCCATGTGTCTTCTCCTTATTAAACGAGATTATCCCTTCCTCGTCGAATGGGATACTATCGCCGGTAACCACAATGAAAATATCTCTACTGACCTCAGTAAGCTAAAACTACAACCAACCCCCCTCACAACTACCACCACCACCACTACCACCACCACCACCACCACCACCACCACCAACCCGAATCTCATCTCGGATATGAACATTCTGCTCATGTCGAAATCCCTCGAATGGGTGGAAACTGACACCGTGATCGAGTCCCAAGAATTTGACCAGCTCTCAACAATGTATCATCAAGCCAAAGAGGAATATCCTCAATTCACTGAAAAGTCAAGATTTATGATCATTGTAAATAATTTCTTAACCGGTAAGATAAAAAATGTAAACTATATTCGTCAGGTGGCCCACTGCAAGTATATCAAATGCTCGGACATATTCTACCAAGAGAAGAAGGCGATACTGGACGCGGAGATAGCGTTACTGGACGCGACCATTCAGCCTTTGGATAAAAATTCACTGTTGTTGGATGCGATCAAGAATTTGTTTAATGCCATTATGCGCATGAAGAGTAAATATAGTAACTATACTAAGATTACCAAAAAGGACAAACGTCTCCTGACATTTATAATGGACCAGTTGAACTTTGATTCCAATGTGAAATCAAATTACAACAATGTTGTTAAATTTATTTTAAATAAATTTAACGGTGATCAATGTGATGACAGCATCATTTCAAAATTTACTGAGAATGACCACAAGTACTTGTCTTCTGTACTTGCAAAGATGGTATATTGTACCTCGATAAAAGATAACATTAACCAACACCAGTATTTTTCTCTCCATAGTAACCGTGAATCACGCCTATCTAAATGGATGGAGAATAATCATAATCAAATGTTATGTAAAGCCAGCAAGGAACTCATAAATTGTATTCAAGATGATGGAGAAATCAGTACCCTAATGGAATGGGCAATGGAATATAATCACCACAAGTATGATGATCCTAACCAAATGCTCAAGTTTATCAAACTGTAAACAGGGAAAAATATTAGCATACAATCACAATTAAACAGGGAAAATATTGTATATAAATAAAAAAAAAGAATATTATAAATGAGCATATAGTCATAATATATATATATATATATATATATATATATATATATATATATATATATATATATATATATATATTATATGTAAATAAAAAAAGAATGTTATATATGAGCATATAGTCATAAATAAAATGATAATATCCATTGTTGTAAAAGAAGTAAATATTCTTTTATTATCCACCTAGCTCTTCACCTAGCTCTATATATATATATGTGTGTATAAATATAAATAAATATATAATGAAAATATATGGCGGCAAATAATGAATATTTGTATTTATTAGAGTGTATAAAGAGAGACTTGGTACCACCTGATACATTTGACGACAATTCTTTAGAAAAAACATTACTCATAGAGCTGGCTGAAGAAGCTGCCTTTGTAGGCTTTTTTTCTGAAATTGGTCTTTGTACCAATAATAATTTAATTGCAATAAATTCGAGACTTCAAAAACAATCAAAAACAACCATCTCTCTACAATTAAGATCTCATATCAGTGCAGAATTTGAAACATTAAAAAGTAATATATTAATAGATGACCATTATAAAACCCTATTACCATCAAATGAACTGGATCAAAAAATGCAATCTAATAGGAAACATGTATCGCATAGCAAAGGAAGAAATGTCGAACCCCTCTGGAGTTATATGGTCGAATTCAAAAACCCCCGCCCCCCCTCCCCCTCTCCCCCCCCTCCTTTCCCCCTCCCCCCCCCCCCCCCCTCCCTCTCCTTCCCCCCCCGCCCCCCCCCCTTTTCCTCCCTCCCCCTCCCCCCTACCCCCCCTCCCCTTCTCCCCCGCCCCCCCCCCCCCCCTCCGCTCCCCCCCACCCCCCTCCCCCACCACCCCCCCTCCTCAGATACCCCCCCCCTCCCCCCCCCCCTCCCCCCCCCCCCCCCCCGTCCCCCCCCCTTCCTCGCCCCCCCTCCCGCCTCTTCCCCCTCCCCCCTCCCCACCCTCCCACCCCCCCCCTCCCCCCCCTCCCCTCCCCTCCCCCTCTCCCTCCCCCCCCCCCCCCCCCGCCCCCCTCCCCACCCCCCCCCTCCCCTCCCCCCTCCCCCCCTCTCCCTCTTCGCCCCCCTCATCCCCTCGCCCCTCCCCTTCCTCCCTCCCCCCCCCCCTCCTCGCCGCCCCTCCCCCCCCCCGCCCCCCCTCCTCCTTCCCCGTCCCCCCCCCATCCCCGCCCCCTCCTTCCCCCTCGTCCCCCCCCCCCCCCCCCCCCTTGCACCCCCCCTTCCCTGCGCCTCTCCCCCCCTCCTCCTCCCCCCTCCGTCACCTCCCCTGCCCCTCCCCCCTCTCCCCTCCCCCACCTCCCCGCCCCCTCTCCTCCCTCTCTCCCTTCCCCCCCCCCCCCCCCCCCCCCCTCCCTTCCCCCCCCTCCGCCTCCCCCCTCCCAGCCCCTCGCACCCCCCCTCCCCCCGCCCCCACCCCCCCCCCCCCCCCCTCTCGCCCCCCCCCACCCCCCCCCACCCCCCCCCCTCCCCTCCCCCCCTCTCCCTCCCTGCTCCCCGCCCTACTGCCCTCCTTCCCCTTCCCCCCCCCCCTCTCCCTCTCTCCTCTCTCCCCCCCTCCACGCCCTCCCTCTCCTCCCCCCTCCCCGTTCCCTCCTCCCTCCCCTACTCCTCCCTCCCCCCCCTCCCCCCTCGCCCCCACCCCCTCCCCCCCCCACCCCTCCTCCATCCCTCCCCCTCGTCCCCCCCCTCCCTCTCCCCCCCCCCCCTCTCCTCCTTCCCCCTCCTCCCCCCCCTCCCCTGCTTCCCTCCCCCCCCCCTGCTCCCCCCCCCCCCACCCCATCCCCCTCCCGCCTCCCCCTCTTCTTCCCTCTCCCCCTCCTTCCCCCTCCCTCCCCTCCCCGCTCCCCCGCCCCCCCCTCCCCCCCCTCCTCCCTCCCCCCCCCCCCGCCCCCTTCCCCCCCCCCCCCCTGTCCCCCCCCCCCTCCCCCCTCCCCCCCCCCCCCCCTCCCCCTGTCCTCCCCCTCCCCCCCTCCCCCCCCCCCCTCCCCCCTTCCCTTTCCTTCCCCTCCCCCCCCCCACCCACCCCCCTCCCCCCCTCCCCCCCCCCTCCCCCCCCCTCCCCCCCCCCCCTCCCCCCCCCCTCCCCCCTTCCCCCCCGCCTCCCCTCCCCCCCCCCCTCCCCCCTCCCTCCTTCCTCCCCTCCCTCCCCCACCCCCCCCTCCCCCCCTTCCCCCCCTCCCCCCCCCCCCCCCCCTCCCCCCCCGCCCACCCCCCCTCCCCTCCCTCCCCCCCCTCCTCCCCTCCCCCCCTCCCCCCCCCCCCACTCCCCCCTTCCCCGCCCCCCCCCTCCCCCTCCCCCTTCCTCCTCCTCCCCGCCCTCCCTCTCCCCCCCCCCCCCCCCCCCCCCCCCTCCCCCGCCCTCCCCCCCCCCCCCCCCCCCCCCCCCCTCCCCCCCCCATCTCTCCCCCCCCCTCCCCCACCTCCCCCCCCCCCCCTCTCCGCCCCCCGTTCCCCCCCCCCCCTCCCCCCCCCCCCTCCTCCCCCCCCCCTCCTTCCCCCACCTCCCCCCTCCCCCCTCACCTCCTCCCCCCCCCCCTCCCCCCCCCCCTCTCCCCCCTTCCTCCCCTCCCCCCTCCCCCCCCTCTCCCTCCCCCCCCCCCTCCCCCCCCCCACTCCCCCCCCCCCCCTCCCCCCCCCCCCCGCCCACCCCCCCCCCCCCCCCTCTCCCCCCCCCCCCTCCCTGCCCCCCCCCTCCCCCCCCCCCCCCCCCTCCCCCCTCCACCCCCTTCCCTCCACCCCTCCCCTCCTCCCCCCCCCCCCCCCCCCCCCCCCCCCCCCCCCCCTCCTCCCCCTGGCCCCCCCCCCCCACGCCTCCCCCCTCCCCCCCCCCCCTCCCCCCCCCTCTCTCCCCTCCCCCCCCCCCCTCCTCCCCCTCCCTTTTTCCGCTCCCCCCCCCCTCCCCCCCTCCCCCCCCCCCCCTTTTCCCCGCCTGGAAAAGTGGGTGTTTTCCATCATTTTTAGATATTGAGAAAAGTCTAACCAGACGGTCCGATGTAACTGAATTAGGCATATCGTTATCGGAAATAAAGCATAAAAATATAGTCGGTGTTATTAATCATCTCTTAGGAAGAGAAGATAGCCAGAAAAAGGTATTATCCATTTGGTCAAATACCGGTCAAAAACCACCCCTTGTCACCCCCATAGGATTATAATAAATGAATGCACGGTGATAAGATAATCTTTTATTATAAACTTGAATAATATTAATGTTAACTTATCATTATACATAGGATAAAACTCTACCAATTATTCCTTTTTCAATATCAAATAATGGACATTGACCCATAGCTGTCAACTGATTATTACTTAAGCCACACTCTTTTCCATAAATACACAAGATCCTCACTGGTGTACCGGAAGCCGTAAAAATCTCACCGTGCCTGATATTGTCAGTTGTTTGTGCACTTGTAAGACTATTGGCATTGATGTGATATTTCTCAAAAGTGTTTGGTAGAAAGGTTAATAGATCTAACGATGGTTCAGCCAACCCTCCATCATGTTTAGCAGCTGCATCAGCGGTGTTATCCTTGTTATTATTTGCAGCGACAATATCAGCATTAGTACCGGGAGCGATATTAATGGACTTGTTTGTCGTTATAGTTTTGCCTGTTTGGCCATTGTCAATAGCAGCACGGGTATTGAGCGGTGATAATAGTGGTGACGTTAACCAATAGGCGTTTATGAATACTCTTTTACGAGTACATGTTTCCAAATTAATGTTGGTTTGTAATTTTGTTGATGTAAGAATTTCATTAATAAAACTGTTATTGTAATTAGTAGTTCCATTATTTATAACACTACATTTCATATTTCTCATCCACTGTCGATGCATCTTTATAATATCTGTGGCAAAGATGAAAGCCCCCGCCGGTTCAATTCTGAGAATGGTGTCATTCTTTTTATTATTGGAGGATGAAGAAAAATAATCTATAATATCCATCGTTATATATGTATATGTATATATGTGTATATATATATATATATATATATATATATATATCCTCTTTTATTACAATATAAATGTTTTTAAATAGTTTTATATTATAGTAATAATATAACATGCCGTGTATTTTATAATAAAAAATAACTACATGTCTAATTTAAAACAATGAATCGCCTAATAAATATTATAACTTGTAGTTTTGGTAATATGAAATATTATTATTTTTCATAATTATGAATAATATAAATTCTTTTAAAGAAAAAGGAAAATAAAACTATGATACAATTTATATTTCTCCTCTGTTATTTAATATCTATGGCATTATTTTTTATAATTTACATTGTAAAAATATGGTTTAAAGTTTATAAAACAAATAAACCTTCGCCCAATTATAATTTTTCTCAATATTGCACTCAACTCAACGCTAATAATCTTTCCGAGTATTTAAAAAAGAATACCACATATACCGATAATTCTCCTCCAAATGAAATAGATATTCATGATATATTCAATGATCCTTTTTTATATTTTGCTGCTACTAATGCAAAGTTTTTCAAAGATTATAGAATATTAAACAACAGTGACAATAAAAAACAGCAATCTACATTGTCACCACTTATATTACCTCATCCTCCGATGATAATGACAGCCTTTACCATACCTTATCGTTCAATAGTGTTTAATAAAAACTATAAGCTCGACCAAGCCGATATATCATCTTATATAGGTAAAGATAAAGTTGATGATGACGACGACAACGACAACGATGCCGCCGACGACAATTCTATTATTCAACCCGTTACCATTAATTGCACAAACCGTCCTCCCGTTTCGAGCATTGTATTATTCGGATATCAACAAAATACAAGAGATGATAGTACAGAAATGTTAATGTGCGATTGTCGCAATCATCGTCGGCTACTAAAAATACCAACACCCTCATCGTCTTCAAATAACATTGAAATTAGTGTAGATCATACACCTAGACTGAGTTTTCCTTTTCCAGGATTAGACCCCATAAGTTCTGAACCGTCAAACGTTATATCGGCCACTGATACAAAACACCCAATCATGGGTAGTACACTCGTTAATAGACCGGTCAACCTTCTACTCGATCTGAATGGACCGTGCACAGGCCTTCCTGACGGGACCTATAGCGTGGTCGATACCATTGACGATGATAACGCTCAAAACCCCCATGATACCGGAGCGAGTGATGATATATCCAAATACAGATCGCAAATCTTACGAGAAGATTTGAATATATATCTGAATACAAATCCGATCAAGTCACAGACCTTATGGATGGGGGGTCCTCTTGTGGGTGGACAAATTGCCCCCAGTAAAGTGAATTGTAGGTCTGGAGTACCGTCCAGATTAGAATAATAATAATAATAATAAGAATAATATTAATAATAATAAGAATAATAATGTAATAATAATGATAAGAATAATAATAATAATAAGAAGAAGAAGAATATTAATAATAATATTAATAATAATATTAATAATAATATTAATAATAATAATATTAATAATAATAAGAATAATAAGAATAATAAGAATAATAATAATTATAATAATAATCTACAATAATAATAAGAATAATAATAAGAAGAATAAGAATAAGAATAATATACTCAATCTCGGGCAAGATGGAATATTTATTGGATTAAATATAATGCTCATCAAATAGAATATCAAGAAATTATTCTAAACTAGGAAAATATCACCGTATTTTATTGAATAATTTAGAAGATATTGATAATAGAGAACCGTAAAATATTATCAATATAATACCATATTCTTAATATATAGGAAGAAAAAGAGGCAGATATTATAAATATAACATAAATATATATTTTGCTTATATATAAGATATATATATATATAACCAAAGCTAAATTACTTTATGATCATCTTGAAGCCATAATAAAGAAACATGCAGATTTTTGTAAAAACATTGACGGGTAAGACCATTACCGTGGATGTCAACGAGAATGATAGTGTTCAATCGGTAAAGGAACAAATTGCTAGCAAGGAAGGGATACCGGCTGATCAACAACGACTCATTTTTTCTGGTAAACAATTAGAAGATGGACGTTTGCTTGCGGATTATAATATACAGAAAGAATCTACAGTGCATCTAGTCTTGCGATTGCGCGGTGGTGGTGGTGGAGATGATTTTATTTAAATTACAAAATATATAATCTTATTGTTATTCTAAAATAAAATTAATCATATTTTACAAAATGTATATTCATAATGTTCTTATTGTTATTCTAAAATAAAATTAATCATATTTTACAAAATGTATATTCTTAATGTTATCTTAAAATAAAAATGAAAATCTAATTATTGTTTTATTGAATCATATTTTATATAATTTAAAATTTCGCGTCTCTGCTGATAATCTCTCATGCTTAAATATTTATTGGTAGAACCAGTGTCATTATCGACTCCTTGTTGTTCTTCTCTGAGTTCGAGAGAACTAATGCTGGTAGTTTGATGATTATTCTCACAAGATATGCTTTGTTTTATATCATTATATGCAGGCGGAGGCTTTAGCTCTTTTAATGTCGATGGCGTCTCTATAGAATGATACATTTGTCTATATTTCATGCCACGCGTGTTAGCAAGGATATTTTTGATTTGTTTATTCATTACTGATTTTGACTTTTTTTTCCTTTGTATTTCGGCAGTAGAAGATGATAATGAGGATGTTGCCGTTGTCTTTTTGACATTTTTTATTCCTTGGAATATTATCTCAGGGGGAATGAGAATATCGTCTTGCTTCTTGGTTGATGCGATAACGTTGCACGATTTCCTAAAACTGTCCACCAAGGGCGATTGGGTATGTGACTTGGATCCACAACATGAACATGTTTTATTGCCAGAAAATGGAAGTATGGCCACATTTCTGATGAAATTGAGTATGGCCGCAGATGTAGATTTTAATTGCTTTAGGTCTTTGAGCATTTGAGCGTACTCCATTTCGTGTCCTGGTTGACAGAGTGTTTCATTTCGTTTTTGAATGTCGCGTTCCAACAAGTTAATGCTGGAGACAAAGAGAGAGGCCATAACATTGATAACTGCAATTAAATTTTTTAGCAATTCTGTTTCGGGGGAAAAACCAAATAGAAAATAATCGGCTATATTATTATTGTCATCGAGGATGGTGGTACTATTATGAAAATCTGCATCGGACGATGAATATATATTATATATATCTCTAGCGGGAATACGAGATGTGTGCTTTGATAGGTCTAGAAAGACTCTGTTATGATTTGGTTGAGGCTGTGATACGAGTTGCGGCAGCGGTGTTGGTGATGATGAAAAGACAACCGAATGGATCATATTTTGCATCATGCAATCGGTGAGTATTTTAAATATATCAGGGTAGGAAGATGATCTCTTATTATTCCTCGATATGATATTTTCAATCGTCATAGAACCATGACTACTGGTTATCATATGTCTTAGACGTCTCTTTATGGTATCGTTTTGGAAAATAGTTAGTGTATTATTTAATTGCGATATATCGCCAAGTTCAATATTCGAATAGCGATCATTTTCAGTCTTGGTTTCGTCCAATGTATCATTTCTTAATAGAGAGAGATAGCCAATGGTATCACTAGTTGTATCAGGATTCATTATTATTAATTGTCAATATTCTTATGTTCATACATTATAAATATATATATTTGGTAAAATAGATATATATATGTATGTATATGTATGTATATACCACACATATATATATTTATATATTAAACTATGTTTATGGATATAAACCATGCTTGTCAATAATACTATTAAAGAAACAAGTGGTGACAGTGACAATGAGGATATGAAAAAAAAGGAACCTGATAATTGTAATGAGAAAGCAAATAACGACACTCCTCTTGACTCTGGTAACTGTTCTATTGAACCTCGACCCGATTATGAAAAATATACACATAATAATAATAATAAAGAAGAAAAAGATGGTAAAAAAAACTGTAGCAATAATATTATAAAGTCGCCTATTGACATTGAATTAATATTTCAACGGAATATAGGGAAAATATTTGGCAAAGCAATATCCACCTATATTCTAACTAATATAGAAAACAACCACGGTTACGGAAATGATGATGATGATGATGATGATGATGATGATAATGATGAGGGTGACAACGATAATGACAATGACGATGAGAGTCTTATTGTTAATGATGTCGATGATCAGAGTCGATCTCGATACCTTTTAATAAACGAGGCCATAAAAGCGTTGGCAACTTTTATCATGAATTCTTCTCCTGAATCTAATCAAAGTCTCCTCGATTTATATCGCGCCGAAAAGACCAAACTCACGAAAATTGTAACAGAGTTAGCTATCGAAAAGCATATAAATAACCCATTCAAAAGAGCTATAATTCGACATACTGTTTCTGGTAATTCAAACATAATACCCTTTCTAGAACAGGAAATAAAAATACAAAACCCACAACTGACAGTTTCCGATGCTATTCAAATTGTAACACGTTTTAAAAATGATTTAATTAATATCTTTTGTTCACCCATTTTAGAGACTATTATGAAATTTTCCAGTGATACAAATGTGAGGATTGAATTATATATGGCCATAGTCACATTTGTTGAGAAGGAATATTCGACTTATATAAATAATAAAGATTTTTCAGAGATCAATTTTCGAAATCTCATGTATAATCTCAATTCGTATTATGTGGAACAACAACAATATCAAGGTAGAAATAAGGAAAAACCAACTATATCTTCAAAAGATCTCGAGGCACTCAAAAAGGTTCATTATCAACTTCCCCATAAGATGTCTCCTCGATTGGCATCGAATATTTATTTCAAAAATGATTCATTATTATCAAAATTACCTATAAAATTTGATACGATTTATAAAATCACTAGCTTTTTAGCATCAATAAAGTCAATGGAAGAGAAAGATATCTTTTGTAAGGGTACCTTTGGATATGTTATTTTTTTATTACATCAATGTTTGATAAACGAACCGTCTTCGAATACTAATAACTATCAGAGTTTACAAGACATGGACAAATATCACAATTCGTTTACCAATAGTTTAGTGGACTTTGAAGAGCGTTTCAAGAAAAGACTCAATAAAATTAAGTTCAATAATAAAAGAAAAAAGAATGGTATCGATAACGGGGAAAACGAAGACGATGATGACAATAATGATGAGGATGATGACGACGAAAATGATGATGACATTTATAGAAATGAAAATAGAAACCAGTCGTCATATAGACCAGTGATGATTAATAAATCTTTTGATAAATATTACCTCGCGCCTGGTATGTTTGGTGATGATAGTCTCTTTAATAAAAAATTAATCTCGCTTATTGAAGTGGGTGATATTGCCGGCTTACACAAATTAACAAAACATGTGTTTGACAATGCAAATGTTAATGATCCATTTATCGATTTTTATGTAAAAAATTTAATAGATATTATTTCCATTCAAGGAGAACGCTTAAAAAATCTAAAACTATTAAACTTTGAATCATCCGATATGCCATCATCAGTAATGTCATCATCCCCCTCTTCATCGATTGGAGTATTGAAAAATAAACAGGATATCCTTAACGATTCAATGTTGGCAGCGCGTGAAATTGCTAAATCTTCCATAAGAAGTCAATACGAAGGTAGCTCATTATCTAATATGAATAATAATAATAATAATAATAATAATAATAATAATAATAATAATATTGGTAGTAGCAGCAAAATGATGGACAATAAACTGTCAATGTTAATAGAGGGTATGCTCGAAACCCAGACATCGGCACATTCCCTTTTCAGAGATATTTTTATATTTCTTTTGCAAAGAGCGTTTCCTAATACTTACAATACCGGTAATAGTATGATACAAAATCATATTGGAATTATCTCACCATTCGGACCCAAATCCATATCATCTTCCCTCTATGCCATAGAATTTGTTTCCATTAAGAAAAATATACCGAGAACACTGCATATATTGAAAAAAAAATATTGTGATGTATCAAACGCCAATACCGAAACCATGATAAAGCTCAACACAGCCATCGAATCTTCTCTGCTAGACAAAAATACCGCCGAGGCCAAAAAGAGAATCATTATGGAAGCGAAACACTATCTCGAGAATAATGGAGCGATAATGATTAATATCATGGACCATATTATGGCTGAGAAAAATAAAAACACGGTCACCTCTCCATATTCTTTGAACAGTTTGGTGAAAGGATTATTAACAATTTTAGCCAAAACCGTTTATATAACAAAACTTAAAAACATCAATGATACTACTAATACTGCTGCGGCGGCAGCGATGGCGACGACCGGTACCTCGCTTGGAGGAAGTATGTTGGTGCTCATGATCATCCCCGAAATTGTAGAATGGCTAGTTGAATATCTAGCCTCGCAAATAGAAACAGTCATGTCGTCCTTTTTACAGACCAAACTACCCAGTAGGTTTGATGAAGATATATACGAGTCAAATAAATCAAGAATAACCTCGACCACCACGTCTGATATAGGTAAATTGTTTACTCAATTGATGGCAAATGACTATCTTGTGAAAATTGATAGTGTTCTCAATACACCGCATTCAGATCGGTACAATCGTCTTCGAACACAACTCATTCAATTAGTGGTTGATAAATCCATGAACGTCTTAAAAAAACAATGTTGGATAATGACGATGATGGCTATTATGATTGTTATAGACCACAAGCGGGCCCTTACGACTAATATTCACAATATTAATATGGCTCAAGAAAACGACACGTCTAAATTAATATCATATCTCCACAGACTAAATACAAATACCAATGGTAAAAAACAGTTGAAGGAAGTTGTTTCTGCTGTATGTTTATCAGTAGCAAAAGATACAGCTCTTTCATTTGCCAGGTTATCTAATTCACATTTTTCCTATATACTTCAGAGATTTAATATTACGCCAAATAATAATAATAATAATAATGTTTTTAACAATAATGTTAAACAGACGAGTAAATATCACCAAATATATAGAGATAATAAAAAGAGAACGTATAATAATGCTAATGTAAATAATATTGACAATAGGTCTTTTCTCATACCTAAAAAGAAAACTAAAAGGGAACATCACAGACAACCGATTAAACAGGCAAATGTTTCCATACTCGATGGCATCATAAACAAATATCAAAATGTCTCAAAATAATTATTTTTACGACATTGTTTTTTCGAATCACAAGTCTTCTTTCTTGTCATCATCAATAAACTTGTATTATAAGCACCGTCAAAAGAATAATAATAATGAGGAGGAGGAGGAGGAGGATAATGATGATGATGATGATGATAATGATATATACTATAACAAGACTAGCAATGATGATGAAACTGAAACTGATGCTGATGATGAAGCCACTGATGATGAGAAGGAGGATAATGATGATGATAATAAAGCAACATCGGCCGTTGCCGCCACTACTGAAGAAGAAGATGATGAAGAAGAAGATGAAGAAGATTGGATTATTTTTTCTAATGAAAAAAAAGTGAGATTTTCACCTGAAATCATTAGGATAACTATATATGATAATAATCATTAGGATAATAAAATAATCTTATATTAACAAATATATTTTATTCAAATATTTTTTTCTTACAATAAATGTGGAACATGTCTATTGTTTAATTTCAATCTAGTAATGGAGCGAGTAACCGGACCATTATTTCTATATTGATCACACTCTTTTTTGGATTTATCGATGGACGATATACGTGTATTATATTCGTGTCTATTGTCGAACAATTTATTATTATTTTTTTGGCCTTTCTTAGAATTATTCTTAATATATGTACTCGATATATTAATATTACCACTCCCCAATATATTTACAAATCCTACATCTTTTTCATTATCAGCTGCTGAATATGCTGAATTATAATTACCTTTCTCGTGTGATAGTGTCGTATATAAGGATGGACCTTTTGATAACGATTTCTTCTTCTTTACATTATTATCGTTACTCTTTTTATCATGAGTTTGTCTCAGTTGATTCTCGTTAGTATTATCCGTTTCACTATCGGTATCTGTGAGTGACGACGACCATGAAGACGACGACGACGACGATAATGATGACGATAACGAAGACGACGATGATGTATTATTGTTGTTAGTGGTGGTAGTGGTAAATAAAAAATAGGGTTTGGTTTTGTTTCGTTCATTATTATCATTATTATTATTATTAATAAAATAATATATAAGGTTTATGGGTATATTAAAAAGATAATATAATAATCCTCTGAATGTTTCTAAAAGATACATAGCTTTATCTAACATAACTATATCTAATTGGTATATGTTTTACTTTGTATATTATTCAATTTATGATTTACTCAATGAAAATGCGAAAAAAATAAATTTATTTCCCATTTTATATTTCTGGTATTTTTATAATCTATACATGTAATCGATTTGACAGTCGTAGACGAATATTATCCTCAATTATTATTATTAGTAGTAGTATTGTTATTTTGGGTAAAGATATCGGCAAAGTCTGACCGACCTAAATGTGTTCCGTATGATGTCATAAGAAAGGATCGAGGGTCCATTAAAGTTCTTCGCAGTTCATTCGACATTTTTGAAGGTAAACGCTCAACAAATGATGGGTCATCATCATCATCATCATCATCATTTTGTAATCCATAGAGTAAAATAGCAGCTTTCCTTGGATTTGCTTTGGGTAGTCTCGTCAAAAGTTGATGTAAATACCCTAGCGTTTTATATGTAGAGTTGTGCACAATTTCATAATAAATGAACAGAATTGCACATATGCAAACAGCGGTATATAAAAAAAGTGACAAGTAAAATTTGCATATATTGTCTTCTTTAAGAAACTTCATGTTTCACCTGTGGTATTTGAATGGTAAATAAAATATACATACATATATATATATATAAAACTTTAATAACATTTACATGTCTATGGCCTTGCTTTGATAGTTATTGGTATTGGTTTAACAATTGTTTTATAAAGAGGTGAAATACAGGGAGCCTTTACAAAAGCACTAGAATAGTCATTCTTTTTATCATTATCATCCTCGCCGCCGCTGCTGCTACTACTACCGCCGCCACCATCGATGTTATACAAATTCTTTATAGATATAAATTCAACATTTTTTCTAATAACATTATCTTGAGAATCGACCAAAAAAAAAGAGCAAGGTCGTCCATCAAATAGAGAATCTTCTATGACCATTAATGAATTAACGTCAAAATCTACACTCCTCTTCCCGTGAATACCGCTATTTTTTCTACTCCATCTAGAAATGTCAATCTTTTCTTTCACGTTCAATGTATCGTAATCATACTTGCGTTTCATTTCCATGATTAGTGATTCGAATAAACGCGACTCACCGGTTCTTACCAAAGATTCTAGTTCTATGAGGTGTTTATCATATTCAGAAATAATCTTCTTCATCCTCAGAGCATCAACCAGTGATTCATAAGAACATTTTACCCAAAAGGCAAATGAAGTAACCCTGGAGTCTTCACAAGTTGTTGTTTTAAAAAAGGCATCATTCCCGATGATAGGTTCAACATTTCGATAAGGGAAAAAATACTGTGACTGTCCAATGAACGGCTCGTTCTTTTCCCGCTTGTCACACATTGTATCGTAGTCGTTATAACATTTCTTGGCGTATTCTATCGTCCAGTCGGGAGGAGCTTTTTTGCTTATCGTTTTTTCTATCCAACCTTTGTGAAGACAAGCCTCCCTCCAACAGTCGGCTGCGTGAGCGACAATATCCCGACCGTACTTTAATTTCATAAATATGTTTTCTTTACAACCCAATGGTAATAGATTAGAATTAAACTTAAATTCAAGATTATGTAAAACGTCAGATAAATATTCGCATTGAACCATAAATTTGGAAAGTCGACATACTCTCGTCCGGTCCATGTTTAATAATATGATTTTACTATCACTCTTCTCTACAAATAAATAATGGATCAAATTATACCAATTAGTCCTGGAGGCTGATTCTCTTTCGATAAATGTTTGACGTTCTTTCAATTTTTGTTTTCTAACGAGATAATCCAACTTTACATTAGAGATATTATTCAAAAGATGCTTATAGCCACAGATACCAAATGTTAAAGAGAGTGATGGTTTTAAGTTTAGGGATCTTTCATATACTTCTTCCTTAATCTCTCTTCGTCTCTGACAAGGGTATATAATCTTTCCCTTCAAGTTTTCAACAATGTGACACGAACATTCACATTTGAACGGCGAAGCTGCTCCATGAGCATTTTCTTGTTCGGTATTATTGTCGTCATTATTTATTATCACTCGATCACGAGCACCATTGTCAAAATTAACACAGTTTTTTTCTACTTCATTGGGTTCGGATATCGATAGTCCATCAAAAAAATTATCAACTACACTATTGATATTGTTACCATAATCAATATTCTCAGTGGATAAATCTCCCTCACCCACGGTGGGATTATCGTCATGAGTTAAGATCGATGCATCGGGTGCAGCCCCATCCATATAATTATGTTTGATAATCTCAATCAATCTACATACCAACCATCGGAGCTTTCGTTTGGTAATACCGGATCCGATGCCACAGAGAGGCATCAATATTCCATTTTTAACACAGAGTCCAACTTTAGAACTGAACAGAGAAAGGTAATTATAGTAAACAGGGTTAGCCGATTTTTTATAGATATAATTCAGCAGCAGTATAAACACATAATTGGGTGTTACTCTTCTACCGAGGGTATGGGAGAAACACGATGTCAATAACTGTAGATACGGATGGTCCGTATCCATCTCAGCTATTCTTCCACATAGTAAAAGGAGAATATCTTTTTCGTTCTTTTGAAGGATAACCGTAGTTATACTTGACAGTAAAGTGGGTTTCGTGTTATCATCTTTTTCTTCCGGCGGTTTCAATGGTGGTAGTGATTGTAATAGTTTTGGGTTTAAGGAGGACATGTTTGCAAATAAATTTAAATATTCCGTTTGTCCAGATGTTTTATTTGTTGATTTCTTCAAAGCTGATTCGAGAATCGATATAGCTTGTACTACAGTTTTTTTATTTTTTACAGCTAAAATAAGAGATTTTTTAATAGATGATATCAGACATTGAATAGCCATATAGGAACCAGCCACGGGAGAAAATAGGTTGTAGAGTACCACCAATAGTTTAAAATAATTATTGGGAAAACATTTTCGATCTATACATTGAACATGTAACGATCTTAAATATTGAGGAATTTTAATTCGTCGGCTTTGATCGTACATGAGATTTTTACAAAATAATTTTGATATCTCATTACTTTCTATAGATATATCGTCACAGCATACCTGAGCGGCGATATCATTTATCCAATTTTCACAGTTTTTTTTTATTATACCATTATCGGGGTCATGACATAAGGTAACGGGACCTGTTCGTTTGTTATTATATAACGGAACCCTCTTGGGTAATAAATGTTGCACTCGTCGCATTTCTGCTTCAATATCTCGATTGACACAATCCTCCTCTTGAAGACGTCTCCAAATTTCCATCTCGGGATCGGTGTGTTCCAAAAATCGGTCGCACATCAATTCTTTGGCTGGAACATTATCATAACAATATTCTTCATCGTTAGAGCAAAATTGTTTTTTCTTCACCAGTAATGTAGCATGTTCTCTTGCCAATACTAAGATACGGTTTAATATAATACTGTTACATTTCTTAATAGCATTTTTAATAATTTTACGCCTTATCTTTTTATGTTTATCAAAACAAGATTGAACATTCTCATTTAGATAATTAAAGACGGTAATGAAGGCAACCTGTTGTCTTTCATTATATAAAATATTGGTATTAAATTTATTATGTATTATATAGTGTTCTATGGCTTCATCAATATTACTCCACATAGATACCATTATTATTATTATTATTATTATTATTATTATTATTATTCACTTTTTTCAATTTCTTCCTATCTGTATAAATATATACATGTAATATTTCTTCCTCAAGCTATTGTATAAAATGCTGATAGTACATTTTTTAAATCTGATTTGGGTAAAAAATACACATGGTATTGGCAAGCAAAACAATGAGCAGACACGGTAAATAAAATGATTTTTGATTCTCTAAATGTTGAAATATTACTTTCGCTCGCATTATATTCTTTCATTGCCAAATCTTGAAGCTCGTCTTCGGTAGGATTATATTTTTCAACTCTCGATAACCAAACATTTGCACGTCGATACAGATGCATACTCGGTTTTTTATCTAGATGTTTTGGGTTGCAACAGTTAACCTTATGTGATGACGATAGCGAAAAAAAATTATTAATGGCTGTAATGTCATCTTTGCCGTATTCGTAGTGTGATATGCGTTTCTCTAGCATTGTTAATTCATTATTTGTACGAGTTGCATCTATAAAGAGATTGAGAGAAGAATCATTATCATTATCATTTTCATTATTCGACTCGTTATAAATATTCTCAAGCGAAAACCAGATTTTCGTTGGTAGTGTTGCCTTCTTCTTTTTTATATTATCCATCAACATTGAACATATCATATCTACATTTTTAAAGTTCAAGTGCTCCTTTAAATAAATGTCGTCAAATTGATCAACATTTTTATGAGATTGACTTGATACTGGTTGCCATTCTTTATTATGAGAAATTAGCTGAAATGTAATCATCATTGCTTGAAATATTCTTTGTATTATTATATATTTTTCTTTGATGGAATCGGTTTTCATATATTTTATTTCTATCGCGTGGATAGTACCATCATTATCGTTCAATACAGTTATCCCGATTTGGATCAAAGATAAAGATTTTATAAAGTCCCATAATATTTTCTTGTTAGATATGTTGTTTGTTCCAATCATTATAATATCTCGAATTGTAGTCGATCCTGCATTGCTAATAATGAAATTGAAATAGTTCATAATTCCAATTTTAAGATGAGATAAATTTTCTATATAGAATTTAGGTGATGGTGACAATTCCATATTTATTAGAGAGAAAGAAAAGAAAATAAATATCAATGGATATATATATATATATATATTTATTGTGTATATATAATATATATATATATATATATATATATATATATATATATTTAATCCCCAATTACAAGACTAAAAGACCATATTTTAATGATAGATAAACTGTCCACAAAGTTAATGGAGTAAAAAGTCTGGCTTCACCCAATAGTGGTGTATACTGAAACATGTCTATATTATTTACCGTCGATACTTCTTTTTCATTCAAAAAATCTTCATTTTCCGTATCGTTGTTACAACTGTCTTGCCCAGCCCCATATTTCTTTAATAAAGATTGGAATTCTCTTTGAGTCGTAATAATGTCGTGGTTATTTCTCTTCATAAACTCTTGGGGTAAATTCTTGCATGTAGATTTCTGCATAGAGAGAGCAAATAATTTTTCACTATACAATAGGGATAAACATTCTATAATCATATCTTTAATAGTAGTGTTAGTTCGACTATTTACATGATGTTCAATGGGTACTCTATGAACCGTTGCAAAAGAGTCTTCTCCAATGATATAAAGATATATGGTTAGAATAAGATCGATAAAACGATTAACAGCTGATATACCACAAGACGAAGGTGATGGTGACATTTTATCTTCTTTACATTGATCTTTTTTACTTATCTTTGACATAATTCTTTTTAAAATGTTGATATTATTTATATCAAACGATTCATTTGTTAAACATTTATTGATTTTTGTCTTTTGAAACAATATATCGTCATCTATTTGTTGTTTATTTGCTAATGGTAACGATGCGGTTGTTGGTAACATTAATGATGTATCAAACATACATTTCCAAAAATTCTCATTTTTTCCCGTACCATTCGATATTGCCTTGTAGTTTTTATTACACCATGTAACATCTACAATATTGACTTCATTTTCACCACATGGTTTTTTAGATTTTATAAAATACATATGATCACTGTTGTTAGAATCATCATGATTATGAACAATATCCTTGGTATTAGTATTAGTAATATTATTATAGTTAACAGTATTATTATTATTAGGTTTTCTCTTACAACCAGATATATTTTCCTCGAACGATTGATTCATATCTTTATCTATCAGTTCATCATGCCAATGGCGTATTCCACCGGCAGTATAGGTGTTTAGATTATCTTTGTCAAACTTTACAACATATGATGCTAATGTAATCGAATCTGTTATAGATTTACTAGGACATTTTTTACTGTGTTCCTTTTTCATCTTTTCACGATGAAGTGAATCTAATAATGATTCATTATAGCCAATGTTTCCATAAATTAATTTATTAAACTTACCCAGCAATAAAAAAACACATATATTGCAAATGCAGTTAATAGCAATTATTTTATGTTTCGTTACATTATTGGTAATATCGTTATCATTATCTTTAAATAATAGTTCGGGATCCAACTCTTTCATAAGCAGGCAGATGATAGAAGCAAAAAAACTTTTAGCTTCCCAAAACTGTCTAACTATAACCTTATGACAATGCCGACATACACTAATATTTTCTTCTCCTATCGTATAAAAGGGTTTATCATTATTATTATTATTATTATTATTGTTATTACTATTAGCGACGAGTGCGGCAAAATCTTTCCATCCTCTATGGCATGTACAAGCCAGTTTTTTAAAGTTTAAAATTTCTCTATAAACTATTTTTAACGACTCGTTAAAAGTTAATCCCGGATCATTATAATCCGAACCGCACAATACCATAAGAAGCATTCCGGCATCTATATCGTGCGGTACATGAGTAACCGTTAATTCATAACACATTTGATATTGTGTTCCTGTGAGAGATGAAAAAGGTGGCATTCTCATCATAGTTCTATAGAATCGAACACCATTCACATACGACGGTATTTCAAGTTTTCCGCTCATAGCCACACTGTGACTAGCGCACAGGTTCCACTTGTGGAGCACGTCATTATCAGAAGAATATAAATTAATGGTAAAAGGGTCATCACATTTTACCTTTTCTCTAAATTCATTCCATGTAAAAAAATGTTGACATTTCTTTGCTATGTCTACTTCGGATGAAAGTAAAGTGTTCATATTGAGATGAGTTAACTTTTTTTCATCTAAATGTTGAGTGTGCGGTATACTCATGTTGCATAGATAACCAGCCATATGCACCATTATTGTCTCGGCTTCTGAGCAATCAGTTTTGTTATAAAGTACAGTTTTAGCTCCTATTCTGCACACCAACGGTACCCGCAGTACATTCATCAAATAATGAATAATAATACAAGATGGAATGTGTAACATAAATTTTCTTAGCATATTGACGCGTTGTTTTTTTTCAATTTCTATACTCGTTAATAAGACATTTGCGGTCGTACAATAGGTATTTACGGTCGTACAACCGTCTGTATTTACGGTCGTACAACCGTCTGTATTTACGGTCGTACAACCGTCTGTAGAGACAGTGTTATCTCTTCTCGCTTTTCTTGCGTTTCTCTCTTTGTTCTTAATCGGGTGACATTTTCCATCATAAAACAATAAAACATGGCGAGCGGAACTTGTGTTTTTTTGAGGAAACATTTCTAATAATCTTTTAATTATATCTTGTGCAATAAACAGAATGATTCCCTCAAATCGTTCTAATAGTCCGATACATCCTCGAGTCCATTCCTTGTCGCGCCCAAAACCGGCAATTTCATCACGGGTAATAAATAAGGGTTCATTAATTAACTTGCCTATTTTCTCTTTAGTGGTCAATGTTTGTTTTTCTGTACTAGTAGTCAATTGTGAAAATTGTCCAGCGCAAGCTTCTTTGCATATCTCATCATCATCATCATCATCATCATCGATAAAAGCATTATAATTTGTATACATGGATATTTCTTTATTTGTCGGATATCTCACTGGAACAATTGTTATAAAACTTTCCCGGTTTGCCTTTTGTATTTGACTGGCAAGACTAAAGAATGATTCTCTATAAAACATTTCATCTTCATCATTCAATGTTGCTTTTGGTATGATACATTTATCGACACAAGTTAATGGATAATTATCTTCTGATATCACGCAGTTAGAATCTCTTAGGGTCGAGATGACAGTACCTGTAATTTTATCTCTAAACAACACAATTTGTCCGATAAAATAATTGGAATATATATGGTTATTGGCAAATCCCATAAGAGCTTTTACACTTATTGTTGGTAAATCTACAATTTCGATACTGTTAGTCGACACATTTTCTTTCTCATCAATAGTATTGACAAATAGAGGATTATCCCCATATACCATATTATATGCGTTTGTTCCATTTATCAGTCCCATTTCTAGATATTATAAATACTATATATATGATAATCATATATATAAGTTGTATATATATATTGAAGTTTTATTCTCTCTCCTCCCATCCATTACATTAAATCAATTTCTCTCTCTCTCTCCCCCCATCTATTATATAAAATGTATTCTTTAATCATTATAGGAAAGATTAATATAAAGTATATTAAAAGGAAGGATTAATATAAAATATATTAAAAGGAAAGATTAATATACAGTAGGATTATATTATGATGACTTTAATCTAAATATACTTTTATATATAGGATAAAAATGAATATATATATATATATATGTATATATATATATATATATATATATATATATATATAATTATTATTTTTTTATTATTTGTATATCTCCAATTAAATCATCGATACTCTGAATCATCCATTTTTTATCACCTCTTACATTAGTATCTTGTATTATATCAAATTCTCCTTGTTGTAGATTATAAGCATAATCTATATATATTTGATTTTTTTCATAAGATGATAACATCTCTAAAATAATATACATTGTTGAATTGTTTATAGGAGCATCGTTTATAGGGACAACCGGTTTATTTTTTTCAGACCACAAAATATCACAAAGAACACATCCTGTTATATGATAAACATAATGATACCACCCTAAATCATCTTTACATGTTAGAGGTTTAAATTCTCGTATTGTTCTAAATAACATTGTAAACAGTATAAATTCTTCATTGCTTAAATAATATTCTTTTGCATATACTTTTCCGTTAGGTTTCTTTCGATCTAACAAAAATATAGGATAGATTTTTTTCTTTTCTTTAAAAATAAAATATTTTTCATGTTGATCTCGACATTGTTTATCATACCATATGATAACAATGATCATAATTGATAAAATAAACATTATAAATATTATCACTTCAATTAATGGCCAGTGAAGAGATATTCTTATCATTTTTTTATATTACTATATGTTTTTTAATGCTAACAAATATGGATAAATTTTATCAACTATAATTGTTTTAATAGGTGGGACATTATCTTCTACAAATATTGTATTTACTACACCATCGCTCTGATCTGATTTTTTTTTAACCTTTTGTTGTTGTGTGATTATATCATTAATTTTTTGAATAGCTTTTTTCCTTGCTTCAATTCTTTCCTCGTTTTCTTCTTGGTTCAAAATACGATTGTTGAATATGTCTCCGATTTTTGTAACTCCCCAAAATTGCACCCATATAATTTTAGATAATTTTAAATATCGGTACATTATATTGATAATGGTAGCAAATAAGGCTGCATGTTTATTACCACGTTTTATTTCTACGGCTAGGGTTTTTCTATGATTTTCGTGTCGCAACATTTTTCCGATAATGAGTGTCTTTATATCATAATTATCCTCATCAAATTTAAAGAGTTTATCTATATCATCATAACCAGTTTCTCTGTTCGTACTATACGGTGTCTCATCAACTTCTTTTTTAATAACATGATCAATTTGGTCATCATTTCTCAAAAAATTTAAGAGACTCTCAAACAGTGAGGATGCATCTAGCGCACGCAAATCACTATAAATACATTTCTCAAAGTCAGTTTTCCAATCATCACTATGATGACTTTCTTCAGATAAAAGACTATGTATATCCAATAATGTATTTACAAACTTTTCATTATCGGTAGGTAATGACATTTTAATAACCGGTCTATCTATTATATAAAGTTTAATTTCTTATTAAGATGTTATTTTTATATTATTCACCCCAATATGCATAATTTTCATATATAATATATATATATATATATATATAATATAAAGACAAAGGAATAGTATAGCTGGGTTACAAAGGAATATTTTTTAGAAATATCTAGGAGACTATGAGTCAATAGCCTTATAAGATTATAAAGAAAAAGAACATATAGGAATATAAAGAAAAAGAAAATAATAATGTCTAAACCATTACCTTTTATCGGTATTGATCTTGGTACAACTTATTCATGTGTTGCCATTTTCCAAAATGGAAAAGTGGATATTATTGCCAACGATCAAGGCAATCGGACTACACCGTCCTATGTAGCTTTTAATGATAATGAAAGGCTAATTGGCGAAGCTGCAAAGAATCAGGCGGGGATAAATCCTACTAATACCGTCTTCGATGCTAAGCGTATTATAGGAATGAGTTATGATGACCCTATTGTAAAAACAGAAAGGAAAACCTGGCCATTTGAGGTTACTAATAGCGATGGTAAGCCGAAAATAAATGTAAAATATAAGAATGAACTAAAATCATATTATCCTGAAGAAATATCTTCAATGGTTTTATTAAAGATGAGAGAAACTGCTGAGGCATATTTGGGTACCACAGTGAAAGATGCAGTCATTACAGTTCCAGCTTATTTTAACGATTCTCAGCGACAAGCGACTAAAGATGCAGGAACTATTGCAGGATTTAATGTACATCGAATCATTAATGAACCTACGGCCGCAGCCCTTGCTTATGGAATTAACAATAAAAATGAAGAAAATAAAGAAAATGAAGAAAAAAATATATTAATTTACGATTTTGGTGGTGGTACATTTGATGTATCGATCTTAACTATAGATGATGGAGTATTTGAAGTCAAGGCTACTGCGGGAGATACTCACCTGGGAGGTGAAGATATTGATGATGTTATGGTAGATTACTTTGTGAAACATATCAAGGAGAAATATAGAATAAATATAGCGGATAGTAAACGGGCAATGCGACGCCTAAAAACTGCATGTGAACAAGCCAAGAGGACATTATCGTCATCTACTCAAGCTGAAATTACACTGGAATCTCTATACGATGGCACTGATGTTAATTTGTCTATATCTCGTGCTAAATTCAATGTACTTTGTGATAAATTATTTCAAAGTACATTAACTTTCGTAGAAAGGGCTTTGAGAGACGCCAAGATGGACAAAAGTTCTATAAATGAGGTTGTGTTAGTTGGAGGATCTACCCGCATACCAAAAGTACAAGAACTTTTGAGTAATCATTTTCAAAAAAAATTAAACAAATCTATTAATCCGGATGAGGCTGTAGCATATGGAGCCGCTGTGCAAGCAGCCATTTTATCTGGAAATTCATGTCAATCTCTAAAAGATGTTCTTCTTATCGATGTGGCTCCATTATCATTAGGCATAGAGACAAAGGGTGGTATAATGACTGTGTTGATTGATAGAAACACAGGCATACCAATAAAGAAGACTAATACCTTTACAACTAATGAGGACAATCAAAAAGAGGTAAATATTAAAGTTTATGAAGGAGAACGTCACTATACTAAAGATAATAATTTATTGGGTACATTTATTTTGAGCGGCATACCCGAGGGTAAACAAGGTGAGCCTCAGATCGAAGTAACCTTTGATATTGACGCTAATGGAATTTTGAATGTAAAAGCAGTTGAAAAAAATAGTGGTATTGAACAGAGTATTACTATCAAAAATGATAGCCGTTCATCTAAAGAACAAATTGAGAAAATGGTTCAGGAAGCTGAAAAGCATAAGGAGGAGGATATGAAAATGAAAGAAGCTAGTGAAGCAAAAAATAATCTATATCAAACCTGTTATACAATGAAGGATTTAACAAAATCTACAACGGCTAATAGTAAGGGGTATGAAAACCAGATAGATGAGGTAATCTCATGGATTGATGAAAATCCTAAAAAAACAAAGGAAGAATACTTAAAAAAAAATCAAGAATTGAACGAATTACAGGAGAAAATATTAAATGATTTATCTTGTAATAAATCAAATAAGGACACTGAAGATACACTAAAAGCAGAGCCCGAACATGAACCAAAAATTGAAGAAGTTGATTAAATATTCAATTTATAGAATATATATATATATATATATATATATATATATATTTATATATTATATTTATAGAATATATATATGTTAAATTTATAGAATATTATATTAAATTTATAGAATATATATATTTATATATCAAATTTATAGAATATATATATTTATATATTAATCAGAATATATATATTTATATATTAATCACTATTATCACTTGTTATATGTGGTTACTATCATTAGAATGATTAATATTTTCCAATACTATAAGATAAATAAGATAAATAAAAATGTATATTTTCTTGTTGAAAAGGTATAATTCAAATATACTATAAGATAAATAAGATAAATAAAAATGTATATTTTCTTGTTGAAAAGGTATAATTCAAATATACTATAAGATAATTAAGATAAATGTTTATTTTCTTGTTGAAAAGGTATAAATAAAAGTATATATATTTTCTTGTTGAAATAATTTAATATTACAAGAAAATTTATTTAATATTACAAGAAAATTTATTTTTCTGTAACCTCTGTAACCAATATCAACAAAAATATATAATCTTAATGAAAATATATAAACAATATCAATATAATCTTATTGAATATATATAAACAATATTATCAAGAATATATTTTATTATAATTTAGTATTTATTATATTGATAATTATAATTGTAACATTAATATTATATGTTGAGAATTGTAACATTAATATTATGTTGATATCGTATTTATGAAATTATATATCGTACTTATGAAATTATATATCATACTTGATTAGTTATTACAACTATACAACTAATATTAAAGTACATTTCTTGTATCAACTAACATTAAAGTGCATTTCTTGTATATCTTGATAATAAAATATTTCCAAAAATAGCAAAGTGTATTTTTTGTTAAAATCAATATTAAAAATCAATATTATATTTAATATAATATTCGCATGGGGGGCTAGGAGGAAGGTGAGAATCAAAAAATAAATAGGAATATTGATAGACCCATTGCAAGACTCACTGCTTATTATATCATGAAAATAATAAAAATGTTAAAGGTAAAGGTAAACACAATATATTGTTTTTATATTTATTAGTTATTGTTTTTATATTTATTAGTAACTGTGAGGTCCTAAGAAATATTGATGCATTCTTTGGAGATGGAGGGCACTGCGGTGATTGTGGAAGTCTCGCTCTTAGTGGTAGATCTATATGGTGGTTAATCTGCGCCACAACAGCATCATCAAACTGTTAATGAAAAATACCATTCAATATGCGCCACAACAGCATCATCAAACTGTTAATGAAAAATACCATTCAATATGAAAGGATTTATCGTTAATGAAAAATACCATTCAATATGAAAGGATTTATCATTCAATATTAAAAAGAGAAATATAATATATTAAAAAGAGAAAGATGAATTAATCCAATAAATTATCATCCTCCAATAGTAATGAAAAGAAAATCATTCAATAGTAATGAAGAAAAAGATTATCATTCAGATATAACAAATTAATAATATTTTTTTTAATTTTAAGTACTTACGATAAACATATCGAGTTCCTATTTAGGGAGAAGATGAACCCTCTCATGTTCCATGGTAAACAAGATAGGATCTCCAGTTCAAAAATAATAATAATATATGGTAAACAAGGTCTCCAGTTCACAAATAATAATACTGATATAACAATATTTCCAAATAATAATATTGATATAACAATATTTCCATGATAAACAAGATCTCTATTTCACATATAATAATATTGATAATCAGTATAGATCTCTAGTTTACATATAATCTAGTTTACATATAATCAGATAATATAATAATCAGATAATCAATATAGATCTCTAGTTCATATAGATCTCTAGTTCACATATATCTCTATATATATATATATATTATCTTATAATAATCAATGATTATATAATCAATAATCAATAGATATTATCTTATAATAATCAATATAGATATTATCTTATTCACTTAATAATCAATATAGATATTATCTTATTCACTAAACAATATAATCAAATCTTATTCACTTAACAATTATCTTATTCACTAAACAATATTCACTTAACAATTATCTTATTCACTAAACAATATATCTTTTTTTCACTCAACAATATATCTTTTTTCACTCAACAATATATCCTCTATTATTGAAATTATGTAACATATCAGAACATTCACAAAATTCCTCAAAACTACTAAGCTGTTCAGGTATTCCATAATCAACACGGTGATTAAATCTCCAACTAACGAATCCCCTCAACTTGGTCAACGATGGACAGAGAGTGACCATTTCACGAAGGATTATACAATCCATATATAAGGATGATACTAATTGGAGGGAGGTAAGATGTTTAAGAGATTTCAAAATCTCTAATATGAATGAAGCTTTTGGTTCATAATGTGAACCATAGTGGATATGGAGACTTTCCAGCTCGCGTGATCCTGTCAAGAGGTATCGTGTAAGTTCTTTTCCAACCTCCCATGTTGAACACATCGAACAGCATTGTTGGAGGTAATGTTTCTCCAAATCGCATTTGGATGTCATTGTCAATTCCTTTAAATAAGGGAACGCTGACGATTGCCGAGGAGGCAAAGTAAGATGTCCATATGTCTTGATTTTAGAGAATGAGATATTGAGAATCATGAGATTGGGACAATTGTGTGCCATTTCTGAAATGTGCCCATAGTTAATTGTTATTTCAGACAATTTTAAGACCGTTAGACCATTGAGATTATTTTGACAAAGGGCACGAGACAAGCTGAGAACAACATCATTACGGCATTTGTTCATCTCTAATTCTTTCAGATTCGGTAGAGCTTTTGACATTGAGTCTATACAAGGAGGGGGTTTTATCAGTTTGATGATTTGGGTGGCAGGGCAAATCTTACTTATCTGAAGAAGTTCATCGGTATTCAATATTATCTCGCTTTCCTGATCAATAAACACTTCGTCACGGAGAACAAGTTGTTTGAGTCCAAGCGTTCCAGAGATTTTCTCATTTAGTTCTAGGATTGCAAATGTCATTTGTTTATGATATAAACATTTGAGATTTTTCAACTCTATCAGGAGCTTCTGTAAGTCATCAACAACTTCTTGTGATACTTTTCGATGTAGACTGTTGTCAAACAACCAGAGTGAGACAAGATCACGACACTGCACCAGATCTGCGATCCTCGACCCCGTCCTATTAAGTGATGTTCCAGAATATGTCACGTGAAATTCCTTCAATCTCAGACAGTGTTTAGCAACAGATCCAATGACATGATGGTAAGAGAAGTAAATATGTGGTAAAAATATCTGGGGCATAAGTTTTAAAGTTGTCAAATAAGTAAAATGTTGAAACATCATGGAACAATCAATTTTTGCATCTTGAGATTGGTTATCTTCACATAAGGATAATTTCTGTAATTTTGAGCACTTGGTCAATTTTTTGAACAACATTGATTGACCTCTTAGTTGCTTTAATATCCATTTATCACAAAATGTTCTCAAGTTACATAATGGAATAATGTCTAGAATAATATTATATTGTCTAAAGTTTATTCGCTGTTCATCTTGACAGATTTTTTTCATCACCAATTCCACATATTCATCGACCAATGGTAAGGGAATATTGTTGATAATAAAGTCTCGTGTATCGGAAATCACTGAGCTGATATCTCGTTCAACTTTACGTCGTTTTATTGCAAGTGGCCTGATATTTCTTTCATCCTCTAATCGTTCTATTCCAGCAGCAGCCGACAGTGTAATATCCACTACACTGTCAAGAACAGTAGATTCTAGAGTACCGGAATCGAAACAATTCATTCTAAATAAATTCTAGAGTACCGGAATCGAAATAATTTATATTACTTCTGAGGAATCGAAATAATTTATTTTACTTCTGAATCTAACAAGTTATATATTTCTAAAAAATAAATTTAAGTAAGGTTAAAAATTAGTTTATTTAGGTAAGGTTAAAATATCTTATTATGAATCTCAATTCATTTAGGAATATCAATTATAATTTCAAATAGAAATCACAATTCTTTTAGGAATCTCAATTATAATTTCAAATCACAATTTTGATTTCTCGAATCACAATTCTTTTAGGAATCTCAATTATAATTTCAAATCACAATTTTGATTTCTCGAATCACAATTCTTTTAGGAATCTCAATTATAATTTCAAATCACAATTTTGATTTCTCGAATCACAATTCTTTTAGAAATCTCAATTATAATTTCAAATCACAATTTTGATTTCTCGAATCACAATTCTTTTAGAAATCTCAATTATAATTTCAAATCACAATTTTGATTTCTCGAATCACAGTTCTTTTAGGAATCTCAATTATAATTTCAAATCACAATTTTGATTTCTCGAATCACAATTCTTTTAGAAATCTCAATTATAATTTCAAATCACAATTTTGATTTCTCGAATCACATTCTTAGATCTCATTATAATTTCAAATCACAATTTTGATTTCTCGAATCACAATTCTTTTAGGAATCTCAATTATAATTTCAAATCACAATTTTGATTTCTCGAATCACAGTTCTTTTAGGAATCTCAATTATAATTTCAAATCACAATTTTGATTTCTCGAATCATATTTTTAATTATTCTTTGCTTCATACCATAAGATTATTGCATACCATTACCATTTTAAGATTATTGTATACCATATTAATTACCATTTTAAGATTATTGTATACCATATTAAGAATAGAAGTAAAAAATATATATTTCTGATCATCCTCCGATTACACCTTTACCTCTGATTACCCCTTTACTATCATCGATCCGATGACACCTCTACTGTAATAAAAAGTTGTTTTAAATTACATTTAATTATATTATAAATATTTAGACTTTTTAGAATGTCTTGAAATAATATATTTAGACTTTTTAGAATGTCTCGAAATAATATATAGAATGTCTTGAAATAGTAGAGATTTTGAAATAGTAGATTTTAAAATGTTCAAAGTTGCATTTATTTATATTCCCATTAAATAATCAACAACTTGTCATCGTTATTACTTACCATATTAATATCTGCTACCTGTAATGACTATGCCATCAATAGAATACACAGTATTCTCCATCATACAGCAGCATTCTCCATCATACAGCATCATCCATCTATTAAAAGAAAAGTAAATATCTATAGAGTATGATAAATGACGGACACTTGTATTAATATATTTTTGTATTCATTCGGGATCTCAAATCTCAATTTTGATTTCTCGAATCATAATTTTTCAATTTTTTTTTTACTTTATATCATATTTTTTACATTTCAATATTTTCCATTTTAAGAATAGAAATTAGAAATATATATTTCTGATCATACTCCGATTACTTTTAAGAATAGAAATTACAAATATATATCTCTGATCATACTCCGATTACATCTATATTTCTGATCATCCTCCGATTACACCAGATCATCCTCCGATGACACCTTTACTGTAATAAAAAATTGCTTTGTAATACATTTAATTATATTATAAATATTTAGACTTTTTAGAATGTCTTGAAATAGTAGATTTTAAATTAATTGAAATAGTAGATTTTAAATTAATTATATTATAAATATTTAGACTTTTTAGAATGTCTTGAAATAGTAGATTTTAAAATGTTCAAAGTTGCGTTTATTTATATTCCCATTAAATAATCAACAACTTGTCATCGTTGTTATTTACCATATTAATATCTGCTACCTGTAATGACTATGCCATCAATAGATTACACAGTATTCTCCATCATACAGCAGCATTCTCCATCATACATCAATAAATTACACAGTATTCTCCATCATACAGCAGCATTCTCCATCATACAGCATCATCCATCTATTAAAAGAAAAGTAAATATCTATAGAATATGATAAATGACGGACACTTGTATTAATATATTTTTGTATTCATTCGGGAACTCAAATCTCAATTTTGATTTCTCGAATCATAATTTTCAATGTTTTTATCAAATTTTTTACTTCATATCATTTCAATAATTTTTTACTTTATATCATTTTATTTTTCCGTTTTAAGAATAGAAATTACAAATATATTTCTTATCATACTCCGATTACATCTATATTTCTGATCATCCTCCGATTACACCTGATTATCCTCCGATTACACCTGATCATCCTCCGATGATACCTGATTATCCTCCGATTACACCTGATCATCCTCCGATGATACCTGATTATCCTCCGATTACACCTGATCATCCTCCGATGATACCTTTACTATCATCGATCCGATGACACAATTATATCTAGAATATTTAATTATATAATTATTTAGAATGTCTTAAGATTAGATTTTAATATTGATATATTTATTTATATTCCCATGCATTTATTTATATTCCAATTAAATATAATATTCATAGTTGATTATTATAACATAGTTGATTATTCATAGTTGATTATTATATTCATAGTTGATTATTAGTTGATTATTATATTCATAGTTGATATATTCATAGTTGATTATTATATTCATAGTTGATATATTCATAGTTGATTATTATAACATAGTTGATTATTATAAATAATCAACAACTTGTCATCGTTATTACTCACCATAATATATGGCATCGTTATTACTCACCATAATATATGGGATGAACACTATTATATATCCATCTAGTAATGTCAGCAATAGATCCATCTAGTAATGTCAGCAATAGCAACACTTGAAGTTTTGGTAGCAATAACTATACCATCAATAGATTACACAGCATTCTCCATCATACAGCAGCATTCTCCATCATACACAGCATTCTCCATCATACAGCAGCATTCTCCATCATACAGCATCATCCATCTATTAAAAGAAAAGTAAATATCTTAAGAATATGATATCATTTTATATCATTTTAAGATTATTATGTTACTTCATATCATTTTATATCACTTTAAGATTATTATATATCATTATATTGTATATATCATTTATATCATTTTAAGATTATTATGTATCATTATTATTGTATATCATTTTAAGAATGGAAATTAAATATATATATATTTCTGTTCATCTATATTTCTGTTCATCCTCCGATTACATCTATATTTCTGTTCATCCTCCGATTACATCTATATTTCTGTTCATCCTCCGATTACACCTGATCATCCTCCGATGACACCTTTACTATCATCGATCCGATGACACCTTTACTGTATTAAAAAAGTTTTTGAATTATCTTTACTGTATTAAAAAGTTTTTAAATTATATCTTAAATATTTAATTATATTATATATATTAAGAATGTCTTAAGATTTGATTAAAATATATTCCCATTAAATAAAATATTGATAATTATAAATAATCAACAATTTGTCATCGCTATTACTCACCATAGTGTCATCGCTATTACTCACCATAGTATATAGGACGTAGTATATAAGTATATAGGACGAACACTACTAACCATAGTATATAGGATGAACATTATTATCTGTTCATCTAGTAATGTCAGCAGTAGCAATAACTATACCATCAATATATTACACAGCATTCTCCATCATACAGCATCATCCATCTATTAAAAGAAAAATAAGTACCTATAGAATATGATAAATGACGGACACTTGTATTAGTATGTTTTTGTATTCATATCTATATATTGTAATATATTATAATAATAAATAATAAATAATGAAATATTATAATAATAAATAATATATTCATATCTAATATATATATATATCATAATAATAAATAATATATAATCTCTATATCGTAATATCTGAATGAGTTAAATAATATACAATCTCTATATCGTAATATCTGAATGAATTATTGACCATTATACAATTCTCTCTTTCTCTCAACCTTCATAATATATGAAATATTATAGTTATTGACCATTATAGAATTTTCTCTTCTCTCAAACTTCATAATATATGAAATATTATAGTATATGAAATGGAAAACAAGAAATACAAATATAAGTTAAAATTCATGGAAAATGTGAATAAGATACCAAATAAAATCCAAAGAAGAAAGAAAAAAGAATATAAAATCCAAAGAAAAAAAAATAATATAAAATCCAAAGAAGAAAAAATAATATAAAATCCAAAGAAGAAAAAAGAATATAAAATCCAAAAAAGAAAAAGGAATATAAATTCCAAAGAAGAAAGAAAAAAGGAATATAAAATCCAATGAAGAAAGAAAAAGGAATATAAAATCCAATGAAGAAAGAAAAAGGAATATAAAATCCAAAGAAGAAAGAAAAAAAGAATATAAAAACCCAGAAGAATAAGATGAAAGCCATTGGTCAACATATATGTTTTAGTCACCATATATGTTTTAGTGTTTTAGTAAATGAGATACAGGAATAATATAAATAATAATGAGCTATTGATCACGATAATATATGTCCTTCCTCCTATCTCTCTTTCTGATATTGAATACGATTAAGGAATATGAGGTTAAAATATTGTATAATATATTAAACATTTTAATATGAGGTTATTTTAATCATTGTAATATGAGATTTCATTATGACATGTAATATGAGATTTCATTATGACATATGAGGTTATCATATATGAGGTTATTTTAATCATTGGGGGATAAGGTTATTTTAATCATTGGGGGATAAGGTTATTTTAATCATTGGGGAATAAGGTTATTTTAATCATTGGGGGATAAGGTTATTTTAATCATTGGGGGGATAAGGTTATTTTAATCATTGGGGGATGAATTTATATCATATATATTATATATAATGTATATAGACACACATATACATATTATATATAACATAAGATAGATTATTTTGTAATATATTAAAATATTATTATATTATTGAATTATTATATTATTGAATTATATGAACATTCAGACATTTGATACTCAGTTAAAATATAAACCTTCAAAACTCGATAAAATATAAACCTTCAAAACTCATTCAAACAAAAATCTTTCATATGTCATTTGAACTTTATAAACTTTAAAAACTAGAGCTTTCAAAACTCTTTCAATCATATGATCTTTCAAATCTCTTTCATTTATAAATATGAATCATATGATCTTTCAAATCTCTTATATATATATGAATCATATGATCTTTCAAATCTCTTATATATATGAATCATACGATCTTTCAAAACTCTATTATACTTATATGAACTTTCAAACATTTAATAATCAGTTAAATAATAATCAGTTAAAATATATAATAATCAGTTAAAATATAAATGTAATAGTCAGTTAAATATAATAATCAGTTAAAATATAAACATAATCTTTCAAACATAAGATTTGTAATTATTTGATGAAGGTCTTTCATATATGTCTTTCAAACATAAGATTTATAATTATATGAACTTATGAACTTTCAAACATTCAATAATCAGTTAAATGATAATCAGTTAAAATAAATAATAATCAGTTAAAATATAAACATAAGCAATATTATTTATAATATATATATAATATGAACTTTCAAACATTTAATAATCAGTTAAAATATAAACTTTCAAAAACTCTTTCAAACATAAGATAGATTATTTATAGATTATTTATAATATAAATTATATAGATTATTTATAATAAAAATTATAAACTTTAAAAACTCTTTCAATAATATAAATTATATGATGAAAGTCTTTCACATGTCTTTCAAACATAAGATTTGTAATCATATGAACTTTCAAACATTTAATAATCAGTTAAGTTAAGTAATAATCAGTTAAACTAAATAATAATCAATTAAAATATAAACATAAGCTAATAAAAATAATCAGTCTATATATTTATAAATAATCAGTTAAAATATAAACATAAGATAGATTATTTGAATGTATGTATATGAACTTTCGAATGTATATATAATATGAACTTTCAAATATAAACTTTCAAATATAAACTTTCGAAACTCTTTCAAACATAAGATAAATTCAAACATTTAATAATTAGTTGTATCATATAAACTTTCAAACATTTAATAATTAGTTTGATTATATTATATAATAATCAGATTATATTATATAATAATCAATTCAAATATAACTTTCAATTAATTCAAATATAACTTTCAAAACTCTTACAAAACTCTTTCAATTATAACTTTCGAAACTTTTCAAATATAAACTTTTGAAACTTTTCAAATATAAACTTTCGAAACTTTTCAAATATAAACTTTTGAAACTTTTCAAATATAAACTTTTGAAACTTTTCAAATATAAACTTTTGAAACTTTTCAAATATAAACTTTCGAAACTTTTCAAATATAAACTTTCGAAACTCTTTCAAATATAAGATAGACTATTTGTAATATATGAACTTTCATACATTTAATAATTAGTTAAATTATATACTTTCAATCCTCATTCATATATATAATGATAGATTATATATGAAGTTTCAAGTAGAGAGACGAGCAACGGATATAGCTATCGGTCCTTCTTTATATTATATGAAGATTCAAGTAGAGAGAGATACAAGTTGAGAGAGAATATGAAGATTCAAGTAGAGAGAGATATAAGTTGAGAGAGAGACAAGTTGAGAGAGGAGCAACGGAACATAGCCATCGGTCCTTCTTTATAATATATAAAGTTTCAAGTAGAGAGTGAGAGAGATAGAAAGTTTGAGAGAGGAGCAACGGAACATAGCCATCGGTCCTTCTTTATATTATATGAAGATTCAAGTAGAGAGTGATACATTATATGAAGATTCAAGTAGAGAGTGATACAAGTTGAGAGAGACAAGTTGAGAGAGGAGCAACGGAACATAGCCATCGGTCCTTCTTTATAATATATAAAGTTTCAAGTAGAGAGTGAGAGAGAGATAGAGAGAGTTTGAGAGAGAGAGGAGCAACGGAACATAGCCATCGGTCCTTCTTTATAATATATAAAGTTTCAAGTAGAGAGTGAGAGAGAGATAGAAAGTTTGAGAGAGAGAGGAGCAACGGAACATAGCCATCGGTCCTTCTTTATAATATATAAAGTTTCAAGTAGAGAGTGAGAGAGAGATAGAAAGTTTGAGAGAGAGAGGAGCAACGGAACATAGCCATCGGTCCTTCTTTATAATATATAAAGTTTCAAGTAGAGAGTGAGAGAGAGATAGAAAGTTTGAGAGAGAGAGGAGCAACGGAACATAGCCATCGGTCCTTCTTTATAATATATAAAGTTTCAAGTAGAGAGTGAGAGAGAGATAGAAAGTTTGAGAGAGAGAGGAGCAACGGAACATAGCCATCGGTCCTTCTTTATAATATATAAAGTTTCAAGTAGAGAGACAAGTTGCAATATATGAAGTTTCAATAATCTTTATAATATATAAAGTTTCAAGTAGAGAGACAAGTTGCAATATATGAAGTTTCAATAAACATTATATATATATATATATATATATATTCGCAAGGACCGAATTTAAGCTTCACAAGGACCGGATTTAAGCTATTTCTCATCAACATAACGAAACCAAATCATGTCGGGGGAGGATAGGCGAGAGGAATTTAATAAACATATATACAAATTCGCAAGGACCGTATTTAAGCTATTTCTCATCGCGATACCATTAATTTATTTATATTATTCGTGACACACAAACGGATGAACTCGATAAAACTATTGACCGAAATCATATATACTCTCTGACCGAAATCATATATACTCTCTGAAACATGGACGAGACTACTAACTTCTTGAATAACATTAACGGGTGATTCGAGTATAACGGGTGATTCGAGAAAAAATGGAGGTAATTAGCGGTGTGTATGTTTACAATAAACCAAATATTTAAACGTGCCATATACATTGAATAAAAGAACGTCGAGAATTGGTAATTTACCTGATTATTCTCATTCAACTTTGAAATTAATAGTACGCGCGAGGTTATTAAGTTTACCGAAAGATTCGTTCAGATTCAAATAACTCCATAAATTCGTAAGGACCAGACCAGATTTAGGCTAATTCTCATCGCGATATCATCGTTTTGTTTATAAAATCCGCCGTCAAATATAATGACCATTTATTCATGACACACAAACGGATAAGCTCGATAAAGCAATTGACCGGAATAGGGATCTTCTCAAAAGATGAATAAAGTTTTTCTTTCAAGGAAATTTAACAAATCGTCAAACGGGATGTCAGTGAACAAGGAATCTATGTCAAAACTCACTAATTTTTTTACAGTGCATCGGCAAGGTTACTATGTTGTCTTTATCATTAATTTCTTATAGTGCATCGGCAAGGTTACTATGTTGTTTTTATATCATAAAGTTTCTAGAAATACATGGTTTTCATATAGCAAACATTGTCAAAGTTTCTAGAAATGCATGATTTTCTGCATTGGGTAAAGTTTCTAGAAATACATGTTTCTAGAAATGCATGATTTTCTGCATTGGGTAAAGTTTCTAGAAATACATGGTTTTCATATAGCAAACATTGTCAAAGTTTCTAGAAATGCATGATTTTCTGCATTGGGTAAAGTTTCTAGAAATACATGGTTTTGTCAAAGTTTCTAGAAATGCATGATTTTCTGCATTGGGTAAAGTTTCTAGAAATACATGGTTTTCATATAGCAAACATTGTCAAAGTTTCTAGAAATGCATGATTTTCTGCATTGGGTAAAGTTTCTAGAAATATATGGATTTCATATAGCAAATATTGTCGAGTCGACAATATTTTTACCTAATTGAACGCTCGCTCAAACAACAGCCAATATTTTGGTTGTTTCTCTTAATATTTATCGATTCCCTATATTGAACATATTGAATTAATTTGAATATATGGTAATATTCATCTTTTGGAAAGGTTACAATTATACATGGGATTCAAATATATATATATATATATATATAGATGAGAATGATTGATATAAAGTTAAAGTTGAAGATAGTGATTGTTTATATAAATTACACTTGTCACAGATTGAGAGAATAAAGTTGAAGATAGATGATTATTGAGAGCATAAAGCTGAAGATATATGATTAATTACAAAAATTACACAAGTGTTAGTCAAATATTATATTCTATAGTACTTACCATTATCACAGATGAATAGTCTTCCTCATTCATCACCGGGATAGTAAATGGATATACTGTACGAAATAAAAATTAAACATGAGAATAGAATAATATCCTAAAGGATTATTTATTACAAAAATATACATTATAATTATTATTCAAATATTATATTCTATCATACCATCTAAATATCATAATATGACTTACCATCTAACAAATAAGTCGGTCGTATATCTCATTTTGATTCCCCTGGATCATTATTGTTTATGGTAGATATTGTGACTATATCCCAGATAAGTCATCGTTGACATCACCTATAAAATAAAATAAATATATTTCTCGAGATATATAACCAATATCTTTCTCGAGTGTTATATCATTAAAACACTAATATATACATATATGTTTATATTATATTATCCAATATTAACCATATATATATATATATATATATATATATATATATATATAATAATTTACGGTAAAACTTAGTTACCTAGATTTTCGAATCATCTCCTTTCTTTCAATATTCGTTAGAGTGATCATTATACAGTATTCAGTGTTTATACTGTATTATTTTGTCATTTTTATCTTGATATCAATAAAGTATATCGTATATTGATATCAATAGTATATATATATATATATATATCACCTCGATATATATATATATATATATGACAACATTCAAAATACCATTTCCATAACTATATACCATTTCCACAACTATATATTGAATCAGTCACCGGTATCATTGCCATTCTTCTTTTTACGTCTTCTAATATTAATTCGTTTTCTTCTATATATATTATGTGATAAATTATCATCATTGACTCTATAAATTTTACCAGATATCTTTTCTCCATATAACATTTTCAACATTTTATATCGGATATTGGAGTTATTGTCCGCCTTTTCTTCATATCGAAGAAAAGTAGGACAAAAACTCCAAGCATATCCATTATAGGTCAGTATTCTGGCTGTGCTTTTTAGAATCAATTTCAGCATCTGAGAACATGACATCCTTCCATTAATCTCTGACTTTTTATCATCATAATATCTAGCAAAATACTTTGTAGTTTCATTGAAAAGTGAGGCAAATTCATACATAGGTATTATACCTAAAATATCTTGACGAGAATTACAAACATAAGAGCTGTAAGATAACCCTTTTGTAAAGAAAGCATTCTCTTTGATAGCATTACTCTCCGCATTGCTTACATGTCGTTTATCACTCTCATTTATTGAAATCTGCAATTGAATATGGTTAACATTATATAGAAAAAAGTTTTCTAATTTAGAACAGTTCCCAGGTACTATTTTAAGATTACCATATTTTCCACATAGAGATACACTATTTTTTAATTGAAACATATCTTCATGATTATTTCCTCTATCCCTATATACCAGTGTCAATGGATTATGTATAATCTTCTTATATCTGCCAGAATAAGAAGGATCAACTAAACTATAATCAATCATGACTTGATAAATGGGATTTGCCGGGATACTATTACGGCTTTTCTTCAACTTACGGCTTTGCGTTGAATTTCCATTTGACTTACCTATATTCCCATATGACATGTGACGAAATATGACAAATAATATACAATAAATTGCTTCCGTAATCATGCTATCATCTTTACTTTTAATCAATTTTTTATTAGAGATACTTTTCAGTTCCCTTGATGAGGGAGTATACACTTCTGTAAAATTTGATGGTGTAATGAGAAGTGTAATAATACACTTTATAACACTGATATTCTGTATATGAACAGTGGGTATATAGTCATCAATATTCTTAAATCTATAAATATTTTTGAAGGGATATTCCCTGTCAAAGTTATCATCTATTGACGGATATGCAGTGTCCCACTTATTGCGAGTATCCGAGTTTATTATTTTCTTTTTAATTTTTTCATTACTGATACGATTCCTATCCCGTTTCATCTTGTTAATATTATTCAAAATCTTGTTGAAAAAGGGTGCCATCAGTTCACGTAACATCGATCTGAGTTTTTCGACTGTTGTAGCTACATTACTTTCCATATTAACAAACTCGTCTATTACAATATTATTCTGAAAATGCTTGAAGAATTTCTTTCTTGTGCCAGCTTTTTCCCAATAATCATTATCATCCTTAGTAACAAACACACTATTCTTAATAATTCTAGGATTACATTTACAGTTATCATAGTGGAAACCATTCAGATGTATCGGGCATGCTGAAAATATATCCGTAAGGCATGTATCTTCGGCATATTTCTTTCGTTTCTTGTGAAGCTCAATTGCATCATTTACTTCAGCTTTATTAGCCCATGCCATCATAATAGGATTATCTATATATTCTTGGATATCATTCCCATTATCCCCCTGTTTAAACTGAATAGTAAAATTGGAAGTGGTGCCATCATCATCACTACTATTATCATCACTACTATCATTGTCACTTTCTTCTTCATTATCATCATTTTCATAATCATCATTACTATCATCTGAATCATGACCTGAATCATGACCACTACCTTCACCACTATGACCACTACCTTCACCACTATGACCACTACCTTCACCACTATGACCACATTTACTACCTTCACCACTATAACCACTACCTTCACCACTATGACCACTACCTTCACCACTATGACCACATTTACTACCTTCACCACTATAACCACTACCTTCACCACTATGACCACATTTACTACCTTCACCACTATGACCACTACCTTCACCACTATGAGCAAATTTACTACCTTCATCACTATGACCACAACCTTCACCACTATGACCACTACCTTCACCACTATGACCACTACCTTTACCACTATGACCACTACCTTTACCACTATGACCAAATTTACTACCTTCATCACTATAACCATTACCTTCACCACTATGACCACTACTTTTACCACTATGACCACTACCTTTACCACTATGACCAAATTTACTACCTTCATCACTATGACCACTACCTTTACCACTATGACCACTACCTTTACCACTATGACTACTACCTTTACCACTATGACCACTACCTTTACCACTATGACCAAATTTACTACCTTCATCACTATAACCACATTTACTACCTTTACTACTATAGCCACTACCTTTATTAAGTCCTCCAGCTTTTTCATCAGATCCTTCACCTTTCTGATCATCTCGGTTTTTTATATTGAAAAGCATTTCAATATCAATGTTATTACTGAGCAGCTCTTCAATATTTTCCTCAATATTATCACCACTATTATAATTTTTTTTTTTTTCAATATTATCACCACTATCATTATGAATTTTTTTTTTTTTTTGAGGAGTGACATTTATTGAGTTGGATGATCGTTTATAAGAAGAATGAGAAACCTGTTTATTTTCTCCCCCATATGGTTTATGATAAGCTGGTACATAATCTATAAAACTATTATTTATAAAACTAAATAAATCCTGTTCCTGTGACATTTCATCCTGTGGCATTTCATCCTGTGGATTTTCATCAATAATATATGTTATTAATGAGGATTGTTGTTGAGATGAGGGGTGTTGTTCTGATTGTGGTTGTTGCTCAGTTTGCATATGTTGTAATTGTTGTTGATCAAATAGTGATGGTAGTTGTGCTGTTTCTTGGTTCTGAATTACTTGATCCTGAATTTCTTGGTTCAGAGTTACTTGATCCTGAATTACTTGATCCTGGTTCTGAATTTTTTGGTTCTGAATTTCTTGGTTCTGAATTACTTGGTCTTGAATTACTTGGTTCTGAATTACTTGGTCTTGAATTACTTGGTCTTGATTTACTTGGTTCTGAATTACTTGGTCTTGAATTACTTGGTTCTGAATTACTTGGTCTTGAATTACTTGGTTCTGAATTACTTGGTCTTGAATTACTTGGTCTTGAATTACTTGGTCTTGATTTACTTGGTCATGAATTACTTGGTCTTGAATTACTTGGTCTTGAATATCTTGTAGTTGTTTTTGTAGATCTTCTTGTTGTTGCTGTTGATTATTTTGTGTATATGGTTGGTGCACTTGTTGCGATGGTTGTAGCTTCTGTGATTGTTGTAGTGGTATTTGGTATTGTGTTTGCTGTTTCATTTGTGGTACTTGTAGTATTTGTTGTGGTGCTTGCTGTTGCACTCGTGATATTTGTTGTTGTTGTTGTACTGGTTGTTGTGGTGGTGCTTGCTGTTGCACTCGTGATACTTGTTGTGGTACCTGTTGTTGTTGTGGTACTTGTAGTACTTGTTGATGTGGTGGTGGTGCTTGCTGTTGCACTCGTGATAATGTTAATACCTGTTGTTGTTGTGGTACCTGTTGTTGTGGTGGTGGTGCTTGCTGTTTCACTCGTGATACTTGTTGTTGTTGTGGTACCTGTTGTTGTGGTGGTGCTTGCTGTTTCACTCGTGATATTTGTTGTTTTTGTGGTACCTGTTGCTGTGGTGGTGGTGCTTGCTGTTGCACTCGTGATATTTGTTGTTTTTGTGGTACCTGTTGCTGTGGTGGTGGTGCTTGCTGTTGCACTCGTGATATTTGTTGTTTTTGTGGTACCTGTTGCTGTGGTGCTTGTAGTACTTGTTGATGTGGTGGTGCTTGATGTTGCACTCGTGATAATTGTAATAGTTGTTGTTGTTGTGGTGTTTGTAGTATTTGTTGTTGTGGTGGTGCTTGCTGTTGCACTCGTGACATTTGTTGTAGTACTTGTTGTTGTGGTACTTGTAGCACTTGTTGTTGTGGTGGTGCTTGCTGGTGCATTTGTAGTATTTGTTGTTGTGGCGGTGCTTGCTGTTGCACTCGTGACATTTGTTGTAGTACTTGTTGTTGTGGTAATTGTAATA
>NC_061828.1:37975081-37985567 GCF_019202785.1 Penaeus chinensis | reverse complement strand
TACACTGTATACACATTGATGTGTGTGTGTGTGTATGTGTTATGAGTATGTTTAACTGTCGTGTGTACAAGAGTACGTGTGTACATTATAGGTCTATGAATGAGTGTGCATGTATGTGTAAGTGTACATGTGCATGTGCTTTTATGCGTGCACTTGTGAGTGCATGTGTGTTTGCTGGTAAGCGTCCGTGTACACATGAAATCATTTGCATACATGTATACGTGTATCTGTATACCCGTAGATGTGTGTGATGTATTTATGTACACGTGTGTGAGTATGTGTGTTATGAGTACATGTGATTATTGTATGCATGTGTACTTTTATAGTATACATACATGAGTGTGTGTGCATGTATATGTGCGTGTACGTGCGTGTGTGCTTGAATGCGTGTGTGGGTGCTTCTGTGCGGGTATGTGTGTGTGTGTGTACATGTATGTGTGATTGTACTTGTATGAGCGTGTACTTCTACGTGTGGGCATGCATGTGTGCCTGTACGTGTATATGAGGGCGTATGTGTATGTGTGCATATACATCTATGTGTGTGTGTCCACAGATGCTGTAGCTTTGCTGGATTAGAGAATAATATGGACAGAATTAAGAAATAAAAAAAACTGTGATAATATGCATAGAAATAAGAAATAACTAGTGTCATTGCCGGGGCAGGAAACGCTTTCATTCGTACTCCGCGAGTCGGCGACACAGGGGTTGGGGAGGAGGGGACGCAGCCCCGTGCGAGGAGCATGCGTGTCACGAGCCCCGGCCCAGCCGTTCTCTCATCTCTTTTGCACACTTTTATTTAAAAGGGATACATATATATTAAAAACAAGGGTTACTTGGAATAGATAAAGATATTAAAGGGGGGTCCTCCAATGTGCAAAGGAATCACTGGTGCAAGGTGTACTATTGTCTACTCAGAGCAGCGGCTGATAAGAAGATAAAGTCTTTTATCTCTCATCCCTCCCCCCCCCCTCTCTCTCTCCATATTTCCCCTTCCTCTCCCTTCTCTCTCGCCCCTCCCCCGCCCTTCTCTCACTCTTTTTCTCCCTCTCTCTTTCTGTCTGCCGTTTTCCCTCTAATCTTTCTCTCCCTCTCTCTCTCTCTCCTTCACTCCCTCCCTCCCTCTGCACCCCCTCCTTTGGGGTCAGCCTAGATAAGGCAGCGCTATAAATACTTCTGAAAAGTCTTCTCATCCTGCTTACGTGTGCTGTTGTTCGCGCTTCGAACGAATCATTCACAAGCCCAGGAACGGAAACGTTTTGGTGATGTTTGACATCAATCGATTTACATCTACAGAATAAATGTTTACGATGAAAAGGCTCCCTGGTTTTGTGTTAAGTGTACAGACAGAGCTAAGATTTTTCTCTATTTATCTCGCTTAATTCCCTTCCCTGTCTTGCTTTCTCTTTTTGCTCTCGCAAGACTTTCTCTCCATCTTTCTCTCTCTGACTTTTTTTTTTCCTTTTTATTGCTCCCTCTCCCTCTCACAGTATCATTCTTTCCACATATATCTCTAACCTCCTCCTAATCTTTATCCCTCGCACGGACTCTCTCTCGTTAAATACTTTTTTTTTTCCTTTTCGCCGAAACTCTCCCTCACTCTCTATCTCTCTCTGATTCTCTATCATCTTTTGCCCTCTCTTCCTTCCATCTTTCTTTCCCTCTCCTTTTCTCCATTTCCCTGGTTCTCTCTTCTTCTCTCATTCTCTCCTCTCCCTCCCTCCCTTGCTCTACCATCCAACACTCTCCTCCCCCCGACCCCCCGAGCGCGTCTCGCCTCAAGCGCCGACCGTCACTGGCCTGCCTCTCCTTCAGCAGCCACGTGGCGGCTTTGTTTACATTAGCACACGGAGTCGTGCCAGTGTGGGGAGCTGCCGAGTTGCTCAGGACAACGCTCACGCACAGACAACAAACGGAGGGAAGGACCGCCTAAAGAACGCTACTATTTAAGGCAACACCGATGCGGCAGATAAGCGGCGATATCTTGGGTTGGTACCATTAGTTTAATTGTACCTGATGAATATACACAGGTACTAGGCTGTTACTCCTGCTGACACTATAATGGCTTGTGCAGTTTTCCTCGAAGTTGATATTTTAATCATTCTTCTGAGACCAAGCATTCGACTCTATGCATCTGAAGTAACATACATATTCTTATCTTTTAACATATCTAAGGTTTGAGTGTGAAATTTGAGCCCACACCCAGACATATTAAGATGAGCATAAGGATAACCTAAGTTACCTCATCCTTTATAATGTAAACTTTCGTTTCAATAAACTTCCCTTCCTCCCTCCCTCCCTCCCTCCCTCGGTCTTGGATCCCTCCGAACGCCCTCCCTTGGGGTCAGCCGAGATTAGACAGTTCTATAGATACTTATGGAGAAGCATCATCCTGCTTATATGCCTGACTGTTTGCGTTTGTCTGTGTGTGTTTGAATGTACTTGTCTATGTATGTATACGTTTCCATGAGTGTGTGTGTTTCCATGGGTATATGTGTGTGGGTATGATTAAGATGTACCTGTTGTTTAGCAGGGCGGCAGCTGATAAAAAGATAAAGCCTATCTCTTTTTCTCTTTCTTCTACCTCTTTCCTAACACTATCTATCTGTCTCTCTCTCTCTTTCCCTCTCCCCCTCCCCTCTTTCATTAACTCTCTTCCCTTACCCCCACCCCCCCTCCTCTCTCTCTCTCGTTATCTCTTTCAGAAGCCCAGGAGAGGAAGTTTGACATCAATCGGAATTCACACCTCACTTCTCACAGACGGAATTTACACTTCACTTCATATAGACGGAATTCACTTCGTTTAGACGGAATTCACACCTCACTTCTCACAGACGTAATTTACACTTCACTTCATATAGACGGAATTAACTTCGTTTAGACGGAATTCACACCTCACTTCACATAGACGAAATTCACTTCAGAGAGACGGAATACACGCCTCACTTCACACAAACGGAATTCACTTCAGAGAGACGGATTTCACACTTCATTCAGAAAGAAATCACACGTTTGTGTGTGCCTGTTACTATGTGTAAGTGTTTATCTATGTGTTTATCTGACTGTGTTTGTCTTTATTTTAATGAGTAAGTTTGTCTACGTATGTAGGTGTGCATATCTTATGATTTGTATGGGTATGTCTGTGTGTGTGGAAAGTGTACCAGTTGGCAACTCGGGGCGGCTGATAAAAAGATTCCGCTCCCCTCTCTCTCGCTATCCCTATTATCACTATTATTTCGTCGCCAGTGATTCGAAGAAAAGAAGTTAAATGAAGCACACGAGCCAAACTCTACGTCTGTGAAGTGAAATCGACAAAGAGTGTCTTTTCATGCAAAGATTATACGCATATTTTTGCTTCCTTCCCCCAAAATGTATTCCTTGTTCATATATTTTAGCTTTCGTCTTAAGGTCATATCACTCTCACAAAAATTCTTTCCAGTAATAACTTTTTCCTCATTACTAAAATAAATGTAAATTTGTCGTTTACACTTGAAGTCTATATCTATTATGATGATAGTTTTATATATGACTTGATTTAATTTCTAATCTGATTAGTATGATGATTTTCTCTCCACTTTTTCTCTTCCTATATCATTTATCTCCTTCTCTTTCTCATTCCCTCTCACTCTCATTTATCCAATTTCTCTCTATCACTCAATTACCCTCTCTGTATTTTACTCGTTACTCTCTATCTCTCTTTCTCACTTGTCTAGTCCATCTCTTACTCACTCATTTACTCAATCACTCATTCACTCACTCAACTACTCACTTTCTATCGCTTACCCAAATACTCTCCCCTTTCTCAATGACTTTCTCTCTTTCATTCAATTACTCTCTCTCACGTTATTCATTAATCTTTGTCTCTCTCATTTATAGTGACGTAACTAGAAAGATAAGTAGTTGGCTGCGCATTCTTATCAGTGTTATCACCTTACGCCGTGTGTCTGTTCTTTAAACGCTTTCCGAATCAAAGACAGATTTCGCAAGTGTTTCCGCCAGTAATTAGGACGAATAGAGAGCTGCCTCCACGGAAGGACTCTCCAAGTCGCCCTTGAAGGCCAGTCCTCCAGGGAACGTCCGGCGAGAGGCAGCGGACCTCACGGAAGTGGCCTTGGACCCTTATCATGGAATGTCAACTTCATCCCACAGAGAATAGAAGGGAGGCAGAGAATATAAGAGAAAATTAGAGAGCGAGAAAGAGAGAGAACATAAGAATAAAAAAAAAGAGAACATACAAGAGAAATTGTGTGTGTGGGAGAGAATAGAAGAGAGAATGAGAGAGAGACAAATGAGAGAGGAAACGAGCCCGGCCACCTTAAATAGACAGGAAACTCCTTGTAGGTGGATATCTATCCCAGGCCCGTCACAGAATCTAAACTACGTAAAAAAAAAACCTGTCGCACGTCGCTATTCAACCTCGACGGAGAGATGGAATCCTGAACTATCGTTATGATCCTGATTATTGTCACGATGTGTGATTATTCTGTGTCTTTTCCATTCGGTATGTTCGCTTATTTCCCCTTTCCGAGCCCCTCTTGTAGTGATTGACCTCGTCGATCTTTAGTCATCACTGCAGGAGGTAATACGGTATAAGAAAATCTGCTCTCACCTCCAACTCTCCCACAGGCGTCAGTTTCGCTATACATTTTCAATAGGGGTTGCGGAGGCGGCTTTGCAGCATCGAAGCCTTCCCCATGCATCATCAGCTATAGTATAACACGTCCTCCGGCCGGCAACATCACCTCCAGGCCCCAACAAAACCACCTTTATCTCGCGAGTGAGGAGGATGCCCGCGCTCACCACACCCACACGATTACCACTGCCAATATTTATTTTACCAAATAAATTATATTTTTATTTTTCTTCTGACTTTCCTGCCCGTAGAGAACAAAGCACCAAACCCATTTATTTTACATTTTAAGATATATATATATATATATATATATATATATATATATATATATATATATATATATATATATATATATTCATAAAGATCACGGTGGCCCATTTTAAATACTTACAAAATTGGTAGTATTCATTTTAAGTTTTATTAATTAATTAGTTTATATATTTTAAATTCCAAATCAATTGTTTAATGTTCTCTCTCTCTCTCTCTCTCTCTCTCTCTCTCTCTCTCTCTCTCTCTCTCTCTCTCTCTCTATATATATATATATATATATATATATGTATATAAGTATTTTATGGTTCGTTAACAAGTAAAATAATTTTTAAAAATAGTTATCTTAATCCTATGTCCTTTCATTAATGATTTTATTACATAAACCCGGATTTTAACCATATTCAGTATTAAGATTTTTATTATTGATATTTAAAGAGCCCTAATTAGCTCCTTTTCCCGCCCACAAGGTGACGCGGAGAGCAAGGAACAACAAAGGGGGGGATTTTGCTACTGGCCTGCTAAGCCTACAGTCTGAGGAACCCCGGAACGGGCTTCCCCTGTCCAGTTAAGCGGTCCTGGGGGCTTTTTTTTTAATATAGGAGGTAAGACAATTTGTGGGATATTTGTTCGGCCTAAAGTGACTTATTCATCGGTGCTTTCTTTTCTTTGGGTATAATTTTATTAGTTTTACCCAAGTTCCATTTTTACTGTTACATCGTTCGTTTATCTTGCTTGTATGGTTTCTATTTTACTTTTATCATTAGTTTTAGTTTCATTGTATCGTTAGTTTTATTAAGTGCATTGTTTCATAGTTCGTATTTTATTGTTTTAAGTTCCTTTTGTACTATTAATTTTACTGTATCTTATTCGTGTTTGTATTCCAGTTTGTTTTATCGTTTGTTTTATTCGTGTTTGTGTTTTATCGTTTCATGTGTTTTACTCTTTGTCTTTCAACTTTTATCTGTAATAAACCTGTTTTACGCATGCATAGTTTTATAAACGCCCGAAATGAAGAAAAGATAACGGTACGATTGCTACCCACAGCTACCTACAGTGAATGGTGAGTGTTCTTTATTTTAATCAAGGTGGCTATTTGCTTAATCACGTCTACGCACACGCCTCTCCTCGGCTTACATCACGCTTACCAACCTTTATCCTCGCACCAAACGTATACACCACACACACATACTACACTTACACTTTTTCGCTCCTTCCCTTACAACTTGAATTCTACACTATCATCCTTCTCTCATACAAGCTACGTTCCCATGCGATAATAAAATGGGTGGTGGCAGTGACTCCTCTTTACATACCTTGCGAGAAATAATTGTATTAAGCTTTTGCTACACTCTCCTTCCTCCCCCTCCCCCCTCCTCCCTCAGAATACGCAGAGTTGACGGCGCTCCCCGAAGCTACGCCAAGGGCTACTTACGAGGCGGGCGTTGCAGGTCAAGGCAGTCGTCGTAGCGGTTGGGGCGTAGGTTGCGGTTGTTGTTGGAGCGTTGGCGGTGTCCTTGCAGCAGTTGGCGCTGCTCGCTGTGGCCGCGCCGAACGCTGCCTCCTCTTATCGGCGACCTTCGCTCCAATGATAACGGAAACGGGAATGTCAGCCTTGCTCAGGCCCGCCCGCACGCGCCCTTACGTCCTTACGACACACAAACCCATAAGAAAGATATTGGCATGTGTGTTAGGAACCATCATTTATGCAACATTGCAGCGTCCAACCACGAAAAGATATGCACGCATTAGCCCGCCCCCGTAATGAGCAATGCCCTCTTTTTACCTAGCCTGTTTTGCCCGACATCATTAACGAAACATGAAGGTCTCTGGATTTACTTATTATTATTATTTTTTTTCAGTTTTGGATTGTTCCTGTTCAAGTGTTTTCTTTCTTGTTATCGTAAGCGAGCCACTAACTTCCTATATGATACAGGAGACAGGCTGAGCACCTGAGTGGACCCTTAAGGAAGGAGTCACACTGATTTCGTACTTCGCCTTATTACACTGCAGACAAAGCAGTGACTCATTCATTCAGCTTTTTTTTTTTTTTCTCATTCACTCAAATTCTTTTTTTTCTCTCTCTCACTTCGTTACTCTCTCTTTATCTCATTTATATTCGTTTTGCCTCGCAGAATTAGTCGCACGTTCTGTGACTTACTCCCTCTCCCTCTCTCCCTGTCTCCCTATCTCTCGGTCATTCAATTTATTTATATCTCAGGCCATATTATGAGAATGGAAAGCTCACACATATTTCATACCTCATTCCATTTAGGGGAAATTTTCCTATCAATTCACAAAATTAAGAATCTCACCACTCTTTTGACGGAATTCACATCTACGTTTGTATGTGCGAGTTTGCTCTGTGTTTCCATATATTTGTATGAGTGTTTGTTTAAATGTGCTTGTCTCTTTCTTTGATCTTATTCTTATCTTTACCTGATTTCCTATCTCCCTTTCCCCCTACTATCTTTCTCTATCTCTCTTTCTCACTGCCTTTCCTTCTTTTTCTATCTCTTTCGCTTTATTCTTTTTCTTGTTTAACTATCTCTCTCACTCTTCTCTCGCTTCCCTTCAACACCTGACTTTCTCTTCCTGATTCTCTCGCTCTCTCTTTCCCTCTTTCTCTAACTTTTCTCCCTTAACTCCCACTCTCTCTGTCTCTCGCTATCTCCTCTTTCCTAACCCCTATCTCTCTCTCTTTCCCCCTCCCCAGCTCTCTTTCACTCTCTATCTCTCTTTCTACAACCATTTCTGTGTGTCTTTCCGTCTTTTTTTCTCTCAACTCCCCTCTCTCGCTTTATTCATCCCTCTCCCTCTTTCCCTTCTTAGGCCGCATCTCTCCCCTCCTTCTCTACATCTCTCTTTCTGTCTCTCTCCTTCCTTCCCTCCCTACCTCTGCCTGCTTTTCCATCCCTCCACATGCTCTCCTTGTCGTCAGCCTTGAGGCAGCGCTACAGATATTTATGGAGAAGTCTTTTCATCCTCCTTACCCGTGCTGTTGTGTTTATTTATGTTTTTTCTTTTCTTGAATTTCTCTCTCTCATTCTCTCTATCTTCCTTCCTCCTGACTCACTCTATCTCTTTCTCTCCCATTCTAACTCTCGTTATCTCTCTCTCTTCCTGCCTCACCTCCTCTCTTCCTCTGTCTCTTACTTATTTACTCACTCTCTCTCTCTGTAAATTGTTTTTCCCTCTCTTTCATTCGAAATTACTTCTCACTCTAACAATTACTTTCTCTCTTCACCCTCAATTATACTTTCAATCTCCCAATTACTTTCTCTCACTCTCCTAGTTACTCTCTTCCTTTCTCTTTCCATCTCTCTTTTTCTTTCTACCTCCCTTTTAATCTTTCCGAAACACGCCTCCACCTCTGACCCTGGGAACTTAATGTGACGTAACTTCAAAGATAAGTAACTGACTGCTTTTTCTTATCATCTGTTCTTTAATCGCTTCCCGAACTACCGTATATATTGCAAGCTTTTCCACCCATAAGTAGCTGCCCACAGACGTAGCTTCAGCTTCTTTGTCACCCTTTTTAGTCTATTTATTTATTTTTATCTTTTCATTTATTTTTATCTTTCTAAAACTGTTCATTCTATTTCCTCTTGATTCAGCGTTGCTTTCGCTTTCATTCGCCTCCTGCTTAGTGGCCAGGCTTTTAGTTCGTCTGGGCAGAGCGCAAGGCTGCCTCGGAACCTGCCAGCGCTGCCACCAGGAGCTGCAAGCGCGCTGCTTTAAGGCCCTTTCCCGGGGCCAAGCTCGTGGGCAGGTGCCACTGACACTGTGTCAACCCTTTGCAACTCTAGTACATTGGTCGCGGTAAGCTCAGTTGTGGATGCCAGCCTCTAGTAGCATTAAGCCACTCGAACTCTACAGGCCCCTCCACCACGTTCCACGTGTCTCCTTAACTCAACCTTTTCCTTCACTTGTGGTCCGATTTAGGTCAAGGCAATCGGCCGAGTAAAGAATCTAACAAATGGGATGATCAATAAAAAGGAAGAAACCAAGCACTTGTCAAGATGTCATTGAATACGAACAAATTCGACTCCTTTCGGGCGACTGGCTCTTTGCACTTGCACAATCCCCTCAGTATAAATATGCAAAGCTCTTGAACTCTTCCAGTTCTCTGGCTCACTCTTTCCTACTTCAAGGTCCTATTTATGTCTTCGAACCATGACCAGGAATTCATGTGCGTGCTCGTGTATGTGTATGTGTATACACTGCATACAAGTAGATATATGTGTGTGTGTGTGATTCGTGTATGTGCGTGCATGCGTGTATATGTGTTATGAGTATGTGTAAGTGTTGTGTGCGGAAGAGTACGTATGTGTATACAATATATGTGCATAAGTGAGTGTATTTGTACGTGTACATGTGCGTGTGCTTTTATGTGTGCACATGTGAGTGCATGTGTGTATGCTGGTATATGTCTGTGTACACATGAAATCATGTGCGTTCATGTATACGTGTATGTGTATGCACGTAGATGTGCGTGTATGTATATGATGCATGTATGTATACATGAGTGTGTGTATGTGTGTTATGAGTATATGTATTTATTGTGTGCTTGTATGTGTGTGCTTCTGTTTATGCTTTTGTACGGATATGTGTGATTACATATTTTATGTACGAGTATATGTACATGTATATGTATGTGTGAGTGTGCTTGTATGTGCGTGTCCGTGTACGTGTGTGCGTGCATGTGTGCCTGTACGTGTATATGAGCGCGTATGTGTAAGTATGCATGTACGTATGTGTGCGTGTACGTATATGTGTGCATGCACATGTATGTGTGTGTCCACAGATGATGTAGCTTTCCTGGACTAGATGATAATATGGGAAAAAAAAGAAAAAAGTAATACTATGCATAGAATTAAAAAAAATAATAATAACTAGTGTCATTGCTGGTGCAGGATACGCTTTCATTCGTACTCCGCGAGTCGGCGACACAGGGGCTGGGGAGGAGGTGACGCAGCCACGTGCGAGGAGCATGCGTGTCACGAGCCCCGGCCCAGCCGTTCTCTCATCTTCTCTACACACTTTTCGTTAAAAATAATTCATATATACTAAAAACAGGGGTTTCTTTGAGAAAAAAATAAATAAAGGGAGTGGGGGGTCCTCAAAGGTACAAAGGAATCCCTGGTGCATTCCTTTGTCTAGTCGGGGCGGCAGCTGATAAGAAAATAAAATCTCTTATCTCTCTCCTCTCCCCCTGCCACTCTCACTTGCTATCCTTCTTTCATCTCTCTTTCGTTCCTTTTTGCCCCCCCCCCCCCTCCCCCGTCTCTCTCCCTATTTCTCCTTCCTCTGTCTTCTCTTTAGCCCCCCCCCCCCCTCCCCCGTCTCTCTCCCTATTTCTCCTTCCTCTGTCTTCTCTTTAGCCCCCCCCCCCCCCTCCTCTCTTTCTCTCTTTCGCTTTCCCTCTAATCCTTCTAATCCTCCCTCCCTCTGCCATTGCATCCCTCCACACCCCCTCCATGAACCCAAGTGTGATCTGAGTGCCCTGGAGAGGATGACATACACGTGATACTAATGCCAGCAACTACGTCATGCCCATGCTGATTCACTCAATTACTCACTTCTCCT
>NC_061828.1:37963811-37966311 GCF_019202785.1 Penaeus chinensis | reverse complement strand
TCTTTCTCTCTTAACTGTCTGTCTCTGTCTGTCTGTCTCTGCCTCTTTCTTTCTCTTTCTCTCTCTCTCTCTCTCTCTCTCTCTCTCTCTCTCTCTCTCTCTCTCTCTCTCTCTCTCTCTCTCTCTCTCTCTCTCTCTCTCTCTCTCTCCCTCTCCTCCTCTCCCTCTCCCTCTCCTTCTCTCTCTCTCTATCCTTCTCTCTCTCTCTCCCTCCTCTCCTCTCCCCTCCTCTCCTCTCCCCCCTCCTCTCCTCTCTACCTATCTATCTGTCCCTTCCTCTCCTCCTCCATCTCTTTTACTGCCCTCATGTTTATTTTCTCCTCCCCACGAATTCCTTGGCCTGTTTGGGTAACTCGATCTTTGATTAGCTTTTGCCGGTGTGCCTTCCTAGCTACTTCGAAGGGGAAGAGGGGGGGGGGGGTAGAAGGGGAGGGGGCAAGGGGGAATAGGAGGGAGAAATAGAATTGGGGGGAGGAAGGGGCAAGGGGGAGATAGGGGAGAGGGGCATACTAGGATAGAGGAGAGGGGGTGGGGAGAAGGGACGAGGGTAGAGGAGAGGGGGGGATGGGAGGGGGGAAATAGAAGAGGGGGGGAGGGGGAGCTAAGATGAGAGAAGCTGTGAGTCCATGGGAAAGACCTCTCTTAGGCCTAAATCTTTTCCCCAGGAAGACGCCGGGAAAGAGAAGATAAGAGAGTGAGAAAAAGGAATCAGAGAGAGAGAGAGAGAGAGAGAGAGAGAGAGAGAGAGAGAGAGAGAGAGAGAGAGAGAGAGAGAGAGAGAGAGAGAGAGAGAGAGAGAGAGGTGGAAAGTGAGAAAGAGAGAAGGAGAGTGAGAGAGAGGCAGTGAGAGATAAATAAAAAGGAAAGAGAGAGGCGATTGAGGACATATGCTGAGATACACACAAAGATATTTATACACACACAAACAAACACACACACACACACACATACATACATATACAGATAGATAAATAAACAAATGGATACATAGAAAGAGAGAGAGAGAGAGAGAGAAAGAGAGAAAGGGAAGTTAAGGCAAGCACCTTAGGCCTATATTTTTCTTACAGAAAGGGGGGGGGGGGAGCGGGTAAAAGGAGCAAGAGTAGGGGGCGAGAAAAGAGGGAGAGGAAAATGGAAGATAGAAGGAGGAAAGAGGCTAGAAAGAGAAGAGAAGAGAGCGAGAAAAAGGAATAGACAAAGAAGAGAGGATGAAGAGAAAGAAAGAAATGGAAGAAGGGAGAAGAGAGGAGAAGAAAAAGGTGGATGATAGGGGAAGGGGAGAAAGAAGGGAAAAAAGGGTGGAGGAGGAGAGGGGAGAAGGGATAGATGATAAATGAGGAAAGGAGGAGACAGAAGAAAAATGGACGATGATGAGGTAAGGGGAGAAGGAAGGGAAAGGAGGAGAAGACATTGGAGAAGATAAAAAAAGGATGACGAGGAAAGGAGGAGAAAGAAGGGAGAAGAGAAGAAGGAGGAAGAGAAGAGAAGAATGGAAGACGAAGAAAGGATAAGAGAAAAACGGGATAAGAGAAAGAGGAGGAAGAGGAGGAGGGAAAAAGATGACGAGGAAAGGAACAGAAAGAAGAGAGAAGAAAAGAAAAGAGAAGGATAAGAGAAACATAGAAGACGAAGAAAGGAGAAGAAAAAGAGCAAAGGAGGAGAAAGAACGGAGAAGAGATAGAGTAGGAGGAGGAAGGGGGGGTGAGGGTGTGGGTGAGGGTGAGGGGGCAACGGCATCATATAGGCCTTCCAATCTCTGTCGAGGGGAGAGTGAGGGGAAGAGACACGACATGTGTGTACATCTTCATCCCTTTGCGTGAGAGCGAGAGATCGTTTTCGAAAAGAAGGAATTTTATTTGTGATGCTGGGCTGACGGAGCGAAATTATTGGGGGGGGGGGGGGGGGGTTAAGGAGGCAGACGGAGGCGCAGAACTAGAGGAGGGAGATGTACACACACACACAAACACACACACACACACACACACACACACACACACACACACACACACATATATATATATATAGGTTTGCGTGTGTGTGTGTGTGTGTGTGTGTGTGTGTGTGTGTGTGTGTGTGTGTGTGTGTGTGTGTGTTTCCACTGAAATATATGTACATACACATCACATTACTTACTATAATTTGTGTATTAATATTCTCGCTCACAGCCTTAACCCTACACAAAAATTACTAAACTTGCGACTATCTGAACTGTACCAGAGTTGATGTCAAGAAGGGCACCCGGTCAGCCAAGAGCCGAATTCCCTTAAGATAAAAAAAATAAAAAAAAGATACTGCTAAAATACAGAGAGAGAGCGAGAGAGAGAGAGAGAGAGAGAGAGAGAGAGAGAGAGAGAGAGAGAGAGAGAGAGAGAGAGAGAGAGAGAGAGAGAGAGAGAGAGAGAGAAATAACACGATTATTTTTACAAAGAAAAATAGCAAGGACGGAAAAAGAAATGAAGAAAAGAGAAACAAAGAAATAGAAAATAAGGACAAGGGGGCC
>NC_061828.1:37958170-37963711 GCF_019202785.1 Penaeus chinensis | reverse complement strand
CAGCATCAATGACATCAGGAGAAACATTCAGGATGTGATCGGCACCAAGGCCAACATCAACATAGGCCCAGCTGCGGAGAACTATGGAGGCGAGACCTTCCTGTCGGAGGAAGTGGCCATCTCCCTTCTGCAGGAGACCAAGCAGGCCTTCAAGAGGTGCCAGATGGTGAGGGCGGCAAAAGGCTGAGTTGCGTTCTTTCTTGCTTGAGGCTGTGGTGCGGCCAGCGGCTGTGAATGAGGGTGTTGTGACAAGTGTATAATGTTGCAGGTGTAAGGACGTCGTCTTTGTTTTGGATGGAATTACTTATAACTGATATAACTCAGGGACTAAAAACTTTATGTACTCTCTCTCTGTCTGTCTATGTCTCTGTCTGTCTCTGTCTCTGTCTCTCCCTGTCTCTGTCTCTGTCTCTCTATCTCTCTGATTCTGTCTGTCTCTTTGTGTCTCTGTCTCTCTATCTGTCTCTGTCTCTCTGTCTCTCTGTCTCTGTCTCTATCTCTGTCTGTCTCTTTGTGTCTCTCTCTCTGTCTCTCTGCCTCTCTGTCTCTTTCTCTCTGTCTCTGTCTCTGTCTTTGTCTCTGTCTCTGTCTCTGTCTCTCTGTCTCCCTGTCTCCCTGTCTCTCTCTCTGTCTCTCTCTCTCCCTGTCTCTCTCTCTGTCTCTCTCTCTCTTTCTCTCTATCTCATTCTGTCTATCTCTCTCTGTCTGTCTCTGTCTGTCTCTGTCTGTCTGTCTGTCTCTCTGTCTCTCTGTCTCTCTGTCTCTCTGTCTCTCTGTCTCTCTGTCTCTCTGTCTCTCTGTCTCTCTCTCTCTCTCTCTCTCTCTCTCTCTCTCTCTCTCTCTCTCTCTCTCTCTCTCTCTCTCTCTCTCTCTCTCTCTCTCTCATTATTTGTTGTACCACTCCTCTTTTTCTTCTTCACAGTTATCCACCCAGTCAGATGTTCACAACAATGCAGTGCAGATATTCGACCTTCTCACCAAGGCGCTGTTGATTGAGCACGTTGATTATGCAATAGGTAATTATTGCTGTCTCTTTGATAAGTTTTAATTAAATTTCATTTTCATTTTTATTATCATCATTATCATAGTCATTATCATTATCACCATGATGATGGTGATGATGATGCTAATAATGATGATCATCATTATCTTTCTCATCATTATTATCACCACCACCACCACCTCATCATCATCATCATCATCATCATCATCATCATCATCATCATCATCATCATCATCATTTATCATTTATCATTTATCATTTATCATTTATCATTATCATTATCATTATCATTATCATTATCATTATCATATCATCATCATCATCATCATCATCATCATCATCATCATCATCATCATCATCATCATCATCATCATCATCATCATCATCATCATCATCACATCGTTGCCATCACATCTTCATTATCATATCACCATCATCATCATTTCCTATATTAGTTACATCAACATACATCACCATTATCATCATCACCAAAAGTCAGCTTTCCCTATCTTTCTTTCTTGTCGCTATTTTAGGTGATGAATAGCTTTGATTACCTCACGTTCTAAAGTCTATTTAGAACTTGAGGTAAGGGCCGCCTATGGATAACAAGAAGACGCATTTTTATGTTTTTTTTTTTTTTTTTTTTTTTTTTTTTTTTTTTTTTTTTTTTATAATGTGGTAGCAGTGGCAGCCAAGAAGTAGCTAGTTATCATGTGACAGCTAAGATGGAGAGCTGTCAGGGAGATAAGACTAATGTTAATGAAAAGATCCCTTGCCTCGCTTGATGAGATAAATGGCCAATAGGAGGATTATCAGCTCCGAAACAGATAAAATTATTTAATGATTTCACGGGGATATTGACACATGACAGGATGAATGTCAAATTGACGAGAGATAGGTTGGTGATGATCTGCTCAAGGTCACTGCTTATATTACTTGCCTTTTTGTTGATAGAGGTACAAAGGGTATAGGTGAGAAGGCCTAATTCTACAAGAAATATTGTTATCATCATGAGAAATACAGACCAAGATAATTTGCTATGTAACTGCCTGATGTGTTGTTCTGAAAAATACTTATTTATGGAAACATTGATTTCTGAACCTAAATTGCTTATTTTTTTAGTTTTTAAACATTATTACTATTATTTTTTTAGTTTTTAAACATTATTACTATTATTTTTTTAGTTTTTAAACATTATTACTATTATTTTTTTAGTTTTTAAACATTATTACTATTATTTGTTTTTTTTTCAAACCTTTTTTAACTTTAGTTTATGGTATTGAAGATGAAGCTAAACATCATGGCTGAATAGGCAATGAGAAAGAGTTTTTGGAAACCCTTAAATTTTGTGCAGCCCTAACAAGGCAAGGCACTTTATAACTTCTCTCCCAATGCTAAGCCTCTTTGCCCTCCTACAGAATTAGGCCTGCAGGTGATCCCAGGTGGGGAAGTGCGCACGTCCCCAGAGATCAGCTTCCTCGAAGTCGTGCACCAGAGCAGCTCCATGATGAACCTCCTGGACAAGCTCTTCAGCGACAGCCTCGTACCACTAATAATGTAAGACTTTTGATAGATGGTTTGATTCTCTTAGTTTCATATCTTGTTATTTCTTGGTTTTATCATCATATGTGTCTAGGTATTGGTATAGTTTATACATGCAAGAGATTTTGTTAAAATGCCTCAGCTTGAGATCACATTTTTCCCATGTACATTTGTAGTCCTTGAGAACGAGACTTTAGATTTTCAATATCATGCCATAAGACAAAGCACTCCTGGAGAATGTCCCCCAGAATGATGTTTCTACAAAAGTTAATTCTTTACTGAAAGTTGGATTACTGCAACAAAATGCTATTTTCTCCCCATGGAAAGAAAAGAGAAAAAGAAAAAGAAAAGGAAAAAAGATTAAAGAAAAAAAAATATAATTTATATTTATTTTTTATTTTTTTTTGCTGCTTCTGTTCTAAGCAATTCCAAGAAAGATTAATTCTCTTTATTATACCAAATACCAAACAAAAACCAGTTGCTAAGCCAAACTTAATCATCTGTTTCCAGCTCAACCCCAAAACACGGAGACTGTCTGCAGAAGAAGAAGCAGATGGGCACCAATCTGGAGCAGAAGCTGGATCTTGGCCTCGACCGAACCTTATCTGCCATCACTAACTACGTCAGGCATGTCCTCACCACTGAACAGAAGCGCACAGACTTCAAGCCTGACAACGACGATATTCTCATTGCCAACGTCACTACGGTACATTGGTTCTGCTCTCCTGTTCTCTATCTCCTGTGATTTTTTCCATTCCTATTCAATCCTATGATCTGTTCTGTGACTTCTTTGAATTCAACTAAGGCCTTTTTGTTATCTGAAGGCCAGAAATAAAATGGTTATATTTCTGTTCTTTATAATCATTGCCATGGGAATTTTTTGTATATGTGTAATAAAAAATCTATAGTTTCCAGTAAATATTTTAGGCCTTTCCTTATTGATTAGTATAAGATCAAGCTTTTTCTTTCTACTTCCTCATTTCTCTGAATGGATTAGTGGAAAAGATAGCTGAATGATCTGGATAATTCTCTGTTTTCCATAATGTAAAATCCAGCTATAATTGATCTCCTTAGGATCTCCTTATTATAATCCTTTGAACCATTTACCTCTTGATGCATCAGTTATCCATTGATTATCACACATGCAACCTCCATTCCCAGGCTTGCCAACGTGTCGTCAGGTGGATAAGTGTGGTGGCCGAGCGCATGAGGGACACATTAGATGGACACAACGTGGAGAGTGCGTTGCTTGAGCTCGGCTTGAGGCTCCACCGCACCATCCTCGACCATCTCATGAAGTTTGAATATAGCGCCACAGGTATGGTGTTTGGTTACCACTGTTATGGTCGCTATTGTTTTTGGCATTGTTGTAGTTTTAGGGGGTGTAGTATTGTTGTTCTTGTGTTACTTTGGGTATGTTTTGGGGTTTTGGGAATTCAACTAAGGTCCTTTTTGTTATTTGAAGTCCAGAAATAAAATGGTTATATTTCGGTTAATAATGATTATTGCCATAGTAAATGTTTACCGTTTAGTAAACATTTGATATATAATCAGGATGATTGACTTCCACTACCATTGAGGGAACTGAAGCCACTGGTGTAGTCACCCTCTGACATGTAAAAAGTCGTTGTAGTGGGATGACTATCTAAGGTCATTTCACCCCTAAGTGCTGGATTGCATCTATGGCCACCATCTCCAGGGGTAACAATAGCCATCTCTAGTACAACTTCGTCTTTAGAAATAGGGGCGACTCCAATCAAGAGTAAAATTATTTGGCTTCATGTCTCGCATTGGGGTCACTTCTATGGATGTGTGTACTCGATGTTTTTGGCAGATAAATATTCCAGTGTCGTCATTATTGTCATCAAAATTATTGCTATTTTTAAATGTACCATTATTATCATCACCATTATTATTAGTAGTATTGTAGTTACTATGATTATTTGTTATTAGTTATTATAGTTATTGCTATTATTATTACTGTTATAGTTATTGTGTTTATTTGTAATCATTGTATGTTGTATTACTATTCTTAACTATGATCCAGTGAGCATCAGCAAAATCTAATGAGATATCATGCACTTCTTTCAGCCTTAACTTGTTCTGGTTTCCTTACTATTATCAGATTCAGTATCAGCATGTATGTTCAGATATATTTCCTGTTTAGTAAACATTTGATATATAATTCTGAGAGAAAAAAAAAAATTCATACTGAAAACCTTACAAAGTCCATATTATAATTTTCTGTTGAAGGTTTTGACAGTTGTCATAGTTTTTATTTGTTTATTTATTTATTTATTTATTTATTTTTTACATGTTTTCATTTCTCCATTCATGAATTTGCCAGTTTCTTTTTAATAGTGATATTGTTAATATCATTATAAAATTACAAGGGAATTAGCTGCAGGTAATTATTCTTCATTGTATTTCACTTTCTTTACGTAACTGCCCGTTAGTGGGTATTGTCTATGTGTTCAACCTGATTTACCGCTCTGTCTGTTCATTTAATCGTATTTCATTTCTTTGTCTGTATATTTACCCTTGTTTCAATGTGTTATATTTAATTTTTTTTTTTTTCAATATGCATTCATTGAATCCTGTGACATTTCACCATTATGCAATTTATTTGATTATCCCAGTTTCATCTCGATTATTATTTTAACAGTTAATTTGGCTGTAACACTTTACAAGTGCTTTTCATTATTTTCAATTCTAGTTCCTTTACACAAGACTAAGATATCTTAATATGACCTCCAATGGAGATAAAATAGCTTTACTTTGTAGTCTGTAAAATACATTAAAAGCAACCTTGTCTATCACCTGTATCTATAATTTCTCAGGTCCCCCCAGCCTCATTTCGAAAACCAAAACGTCAAGCCCTGTTTCCTTCTTTTTACTCCCTCCCGAACCCTAATCCGTTTCCCCTTCCTCGCAGGTGCCATGGCCGTCATCTGCGACGTCAACGAGTACAGAAAGTGTGTCGCGAGCTTCAAAAT
>NC_061828.1:37893170-37903170 GCF_019202785.1 Penaeus chinensis | reverse complement strand
GCCAGACTTTCAGATTTGCGCTGGTCATTTGTCGTCAGTTGAGAGTGTGGCCTTCGCACGCTAACACGCCCGGGGCTCTTCCCCCCTTCTGCGTCTTGCCTCCGCCGCCCTGTGCCCTCGCGCTCGCTCGCACGCCCGCACGCCCATCTCGGCTCGGCGTGGACTTCGCACTCACGTCCGAAGGCCCGCCCGAGGCTTCCGGCCCGGCCGCCCCCACCTGCCCTGGCTGTCAAGACGGGCGAGAAAGTGTCTGTGTGACTCCCCTGTCCGAGGCGTGACTCGCCCGCCCGCGACGCCCACGTCGACGCCCGTCTCCTGACTCCCCCTCTCACCCCCCTCCCTCCCCCCCCCCGCCCACGCCCACCGCCGCCGCCCGTCGCAGCAGCCCTCAGGATGGATTCCCTCACGGGCGGTCTCAATGACAGTCTCTACGATCTCGTTCCGGGCGGCCACCACGCCACGGCCGCCCACAACGCCCACGCGGACACCACGCACGCCCACAGCCACGCCCGCGACACCGACGGAGGGGCGGCTTCCCTCTCGTCGGCGGCGGGCGGAACCACACACGCCCACAACCAGCACAACAGCGCCTCTTCCGCCGCCCGCCTCACAGTGCTCTCCGCCTCACGCCCGCACGACCCGCCGCCCAGGGGTAAGTACGCCACCAGTGTTCCCGGTACACGCTACTTCCTCTAAATAAGGTCTTTCACGAGGCTAAGTGAGGTCGCGCGGACTCCTTATATTATATAATAGGGTAAATCTATCGGTATGTGATTCGGAAGAAAAATACGAGACAAGAGACCATCGCAGTTTTAGTAAGTTCACACAAAAAAAAAAAAAAAAAAAAAAAAAAAAATCTACATATATATATATATATATATATATATATATATATATATATTTATATAAACATACGACCATGTGTATTAGTTAAATCTCAAACACAATTGCTTACGTCACAAGGGGAATCGGAAAGGGAAGAGGGAAGAGGGAGAAAGAGAGGGGAAAGAGAAAGCGAAGAGGGAGAAAGAACAATGACGATAACACAACGACGGAAAGGAAGTGAACGGCATGAAAGAAATAACGATAAAAAAGGTAGATAGGCGAAGTTGTCGATAACCCGTTTTTAACAATTCGATCGGAAAGAGAGAGAGAGAGAGAGAGAGAGAGAGAGAGAGAGAGAGAGAGAGAGAGAGAGAGAGAGAGAGAGAGAGAGAGAGAGAGAGAGAGAGAGAGAGAACAACAACAACAACAACAACAACAACAACAACAATTGAAAGAACGTATATAAGTATACATGTGTACGGTGATAATAGGTATATATGTAACCGTGGTTTCGTTACATTGAGGGGGGGGGGGGGGGTAAGAATGAAGGTATATAAGATGGAGAGTGATAATTGGGAGTAAAGTGATAAGTGCGAAGTAGAGACAAAACCGTAGTGGCGATAAGATGTCTTATCAGCTTCGAATCTTGTCGAAGAGAGAGAGAGAGAGAGAGAGAGAGAGAGAGAGAGAGAGAGAGAGAGAGAGAGAGAGAGAGAGAGAGAGAGAGAGAGAGAGAGAGAGAGAGAGAGGGGGGGTGAGGAGAGGGAGAGAGAAAGAGAGATAGAAAGAGAGAGAGAGAGAGAGAGAGAGAGAGAGAGAGAGAGAGAGAGAGAGAGAGAGAGAGAGAGGGGGGGGAGGAGAGGGAGAGAGAGAGAGAGAAAAAGAGAGATAGAAAGAGAGATAGAAAGAGAGAGAGAGAGAGAGAGAGAGAGAGAGAGAGAGAGAGAGAGAGAGAGAGAGAGAGAGAGAGAGAGAGAGAGAGAGAGGGAAAGAGAGAGGAAGAGAAAGAGGATAGAGGAAGAGGGAGAAAGAGGAAGAAGGAGGAAGGAGAAAGAAGGCAGGAGGAGGGAGAAAGAGGTGGAAGGAGGAGGAGGGAGAGAGAAAGTGGGGGAAGGAGGAAGGAGGAGGAAGAGGGGAAAATAAGACGGGAAGAAGAGTAAGAAGAGGAGGAAGAGAGAAAGAGGGAAAGATGAGGAAGGACGGAGATGGAGAGAAAAAGAGGGGAAGAAGAGGAAGGAGGAGGAGGAGGAGGGAGAATGAGGGGAAGGGGAGGAGGGGAGAGAAATACGGGAAGAAGAGGAGGAGGAGAAAGAGAAGGGTAAGAGGAAGGGAAAGGAGAAGGAGAAGGAGAAGGAAGAGGAAGAAGAAGAGAAGAAGGAGGAAGAGGAGAAGGAAGAGGAGGAGGAGAAGGACAAGGGGGAAGAGGAGAACGAGGAAGACACTATTAATAATGATTGCAATGATAATTATAATGATGATGGTAATGATAATGATAATAACAATAATAATAACAATAATAATAATAATAATAATAATAACGATAATAATAATGATAATGATAATGATAATAATCATGATAATGATAATAATAATAATAACAATGATGATAATGATAATAATAATAATAATAATAATAAGGAGGAGGAAGGAAGAAAAGAAAGAGGAGGAGGACGGAGAGAAGGGAGAGGAGGAGGAGAAGGAATAAAAGGGGGAGGGAGAGAACGGGAAGGAGGAGGAGGAGGAGGAGGAGGAGGAGGAGGAGGAGGAGGGGGGAGGGGAAAGAGGAGGAGGAGGAGGAGGAGGAGGAGGAGGAGGAGGGGGGGGAGGGGAAAGAGGAGGAGGAAGAGAAGAAGAAGCAGAAGAAAACCAGAGCAAAGAGCAAAACAATAATAAATGACTCAAAACATAACTGTGATAAAATCATAATTATATTTATTACTATTATCATTATCATTATTGTCATTATCATTACTATTGTTATTGTTATTATTGTTATTATTATTATTATTATCATTATCATTATTATTATATTATTATCATTATTATTAGTAGTAATAGTAATAGTAATAATAGTAGTAATAGTAGTACTATTATTACTCTTATTACTATCATTATTATTGCTGTATTATTACTATTATTATTATTTTTACTGTTATAATAATAATAATAATAATGATAATTATAATAATAACAATTATTATTATCATTATTATCATTATCATTATTATTATTATTATTATTATTGTTATTATTATTATTGTTGTTATTTTTATTGTTATTATCATTATAATAATAATAATAATAATAATGATAATAATAATAATAATAACAAATATTATTATTGTTGTTATTATTATTATTATGATTATCTTTATTATTATTATTATTATTATTATTATTATTATTATTATTATTATTATTATTATTATTATTATTATTATTATTATCATTATTATTATTGTGATAATTATTATTATCATTATATCATTATTTTTATCATTATTATGATTAATATGAAAGTAACATCAATAATCATGATAATTTTAATATTAATAGTAATTATAACAACAGTAATAATAACGATAATAATGATAATGATAATAATTATAATAATAATAATAATAATAATAATAATAATAACAATAATGATAAAGCTAATAATAATAATGCTAATGCTAATGCTAATAATGATAATAATAATGATAATAATATTGATTATAAAAATAATGATAGTAATAGAAATGATAATGGTAACAATAATAACGATAACAACAACAACAACAACAACAATAATAATAATAATGATAATAATAATAATAATAATAATAATAATAATAATAATAATAATAATAATAATTATAATAATAATAGTAATAATAATGATAATTATAATAATAACAATAATGATAATAATAGTAATGATAATAATATTAATAATGATGATAATGATAATAATAATAGTAATAATGATAATAATGATGATTATAATAAAGATGAAAAACAATGATAATAATTGAAGTAATAATAGTAATAATGATAATAATAATAATAACAAGAGCGATAATGATAATGATAACAACAACAACAACAACAATAATAATGATAGTAATAATAATAATAATGATAATAATAATAATAATAATAATAATAATAATAATAATAAAAGTAATAATAATAATAATAGTAATGATAATAGAAATAATAATAATGATAATAATAATAATAATAATAATAATAATAATGATAATAATAATAAAAATAATGATGCTAATAAAAATAGTAATAATAATAGTAATAAAAATACTACTGCTACTACTACTACTACTACTACTACTACTACTAATAATAATAAAGCAATAGTGATAATGATAATAATGATAATGATAATAATAATAGTAATGACAATAATAATGATAATACTAAGACTCATAACCAACACTTATAATAATGATGATGCAATTAATACTTCTATGAAAGATAATAATAGTAATGACTTTAACAATGATATTGTTTAAAACCATACATAGCTTGTCTTTTTTTTTTTTTTTTTCAAATTGCCAATATGTATATAATATCTATCTATCTATCTATCTATCTATCTCTAATTGATTTATTTATATGTATTTATATATATATATACATGTATACATATGTGTATATGTATATATATATAGTATGACTTTATACATTATTCATGTGTCACATAGAGTCATATTAATCCTCCCCCTCCCCTCCCTCCCCTCTCTCCTCCCCTCTCTCCTCCCCCACTCACACACGCACTCAGTATACCCTCGGCACCATTGTTGGGGCATTCGTCGCTAAAGTGTCTCGTCTCCGGGCACAGGCGCCGGCGATTTTCGACGAGAGTGTCTCTTCTACGGGCAGCCTTTGTTGCTCTGTCGCTCTGTCGCTCTGTTGCTTTGTCGCTCTGTTGCTCTGTTGTTCTGTCACTCTGTTGGTCTGTCGCTCTGTTGCTCTGTTGTTTTGTCGCTCTGTCGCTCTGTTGCTTTGTCGCTCTGTCGCTCTGTTGCTTTGTCGCTCTGTTGCTTTGTCGCTCTATTTCTTTGTCGCTCTGTTGCTCTGTCGCTCTGTCGCTCTGTTGCCCTTTTGCTCTGTAGCTCTTTCGCTCGGTCGCTCTATTGCTCTATGGCTCTATCTCCTTTCCATTTTAGTTTTTTTTTCTACTCTCTGTATTTCTCTTTCCTTTTCTGTCCCTCTGTCCGTCTGTTCGTCTGTCCGTCTATGTGTTTGTCTATTTGTCTGTCTGTTTGTTCGTCTGTCTGTCTATCTGTCTGTCTTTCGGTTTGTCCTGTTTCTCTGTCTATCGGCCTGTCTATTTCTCCCTCTTCATCTCCTTCCCTCTTACTCCACCTGAAAAAAATAGCGAGATGGAAAGACGAAGTGAGAGAAAGACGGAGAAAGAGGGAGAGGAACGGAAAGGAGAAGGAGGGATGGAGGAAGAGAAGATAGTGAAGAAATAGAAAAAGGAGAAAAGCGGAGGGACGAAAGAAGGGAGGAGGAAAGGAATAGGAAGAGAAGGGAGGAAGGGGAAAACAAGAGAAGAAAAGGAAAAAGGGGAACGAGAAAGCGAGATGAAAATAAAAAAAACGAATGAGAGAAATAGGGAAGAAGGAGAAAGAGGAGGAGAGGAATAAGACAAGAAGGAGAAAGGAGGAAGAAAAGAGAGTATATAAAACAAGAAATCACGGTGAAGGTAATCGGGTAACGCATTTTCTGGACGATGAATAACAGTGAAAATAACAACATTGGTAACAGGTAATAATAATAGTATAAGTAACTGATACACATAGTAATAGTTATTTAAAAGTAATTTTTGTCATTAGACCGAGCTTAATTAAATTGATTCTAAGTTTAATTATGGTAATAAGGACGAGGGCGGTTTGATAATTAATAGCGATCGTTGGTAATAATGATGATGATGGTGATGATGATGACGGTGATGACGATGGTGGCGATGGTGTTGATGATTATGATGAGGAAAGAAGATGAATTTAAAGTGATAATAATAATGATAATAGTTAGAATAGTAGCAATGTATTTTGATAATATCAGTAATGATGAAATTATTATGAAAAAAAATATGATAATAATGACGTGGAAGCAATTTACGAATAGGGAACTAAGTATAACAGTGAAAACAATATTTGCAATGATGATGATTATTATTTTCAACTGCGCTGATGATTTTCGATAAATTAAGCGTACATTGAACGAAAACCAGGCAGATGAAATGTACAAAAAAAAAAATATCATATAAATAGAATCTATAGTAATAGGGAGAATGTGATAATAATTATAAGAACAGTGCTATCTGGTGATAACTCTTATAATAACATCGAACAGTTGGAATTACTTATAACGCGATTTTTGAAAATATATCTACATCAAAATATAAACTGCAGAGTGATGTATTTTCGACATAAAATACAACGGACGCATAAATAATTAAGGACTCTATAAATTGCGTGAGAGTCGAGTTAGTGATAACTCATTTATCTAAAAAAAAAAAAAAATTATATATATAATTCACATTTAGTGAGCGGAGAAAATAGTATTAATTCACTGTCGCTCATTCTCTTTCGAATTCTCTGTCTCTCATTCTCTGTCTCTGTCTCTGTCTTTCTCTCTCTCTCTTTCTCTCTCTCACCTTCTCTATCTCTCTCTATTTCTCTCTCTCTCTCTCTCTCTCTCTCTCTCTCTCTCTCTCTCTCTCTCTCTCTCTCTCTCTCTTCTCTCTCTCTCTCTCTCTCTCTCTCTCTCTCTCTCTCTCTCTCTCTCTCTCTCTCTCTCTCTCTCTCTCTCTCTCTCTCTCTCTCTCTCTCTCTCTCTCTCTCTCTCTTTCTCTTTCTGTTAAAATCAGCTTTAATTAACTTTTAACCGACAATAATCTTTAACACATCGCTAAAATTCGACGCAGCGGTTTATGGCGCAGCGCTCTGGCAACACCGATCTGTATCTCTTAAAACGCCGATTTAATTCGCATTCTCCTTAATTTATCTCCAATCTTATCCCACTCATGTAATCGCCTTGTATTTATTTTCTTCATATCAGGCGAATTTTCGGTCTTTGAAACATCGCCGTTAGGGGGAAACAAAGGTAGCGGGCTTTCACGAGCGAAAAGTCGCTAGCCGCTCGCGACCGCTAAGCGCTAGTGGCCCGTTTTTTAAAATGAGTTTTATTATAATTTTACTTATTTTTAATTATTTTTAAAATGTTTATGAATTTTACTTATGGTTGGGATAAAAATCGTCTCTCCGATGAGGATTTTGATAAGCGAGTTATGACTATTATTGTCATTACTATTGTTTTTGTCGTTCACTATAGTAATAATAACATTAATATTATTATTATTATCATTGATATTATTATTGTTATTATTATTATCATAATTATTATTAATATTATTACTAGAATTATTATTATTACTATTGATAATATTATTGTTATTGCAATAATAATGATGATAATAATGAAATAATGATAGTAATAATTATATTATTCTTATTCTTACTCGTATTATTATCATTATTATTATAGTTATTATCATTATCATTATCCTTATCATTATTGTTGTTGTTGTTGTTGATATAATTATTATCATCATTAATTCCATTATTAATATTACTCTATAACATCATCATTGCTACTGTTATCATAAATATCAAAATCATCTTCCTTACTATAATTGATATAATTACTCTCATTATTTTATCATAATCACCCTTACATAATTAGCTTTGATATCTTGCAAGAAATCTGTATCGTATTGAAAATTATCGTTATTATTATAATATTAATTTCGATATTATAGTCCACTCGCTGCCTATAGTTTGGATTATAGTGATATTAACGGTGAAGATGATGGTAGTAATTAAGACATGATGCTATGGCGGTAATGATTATGCGATGGAATTACTGATTTGAATGAATGAAGCCGATGAATTTTAATGATAATTATGGCGTTGATACTATTTCTGATTCTAATTCTACAACAACAACAACAACAATAACAACGACACTTATTTCTACTACTACCATTACTTCTACTACTACTACTACTTCTACAATCATTACTATTACTGCTACCATTACTACCACTACTACTACTACTATTACTACTACTACTGCTACTATTACTACTACTACTACCATTATTAGTACCACTACTGTCACCATTACTATTACTACTACTACTACTGCTGCTACTACTATTACTATTACTACTACTACTACTGCTACTACTATTACCATTATTAGTACCACTACTGTTACTATTACTATTACTACCACTACTACTACTGCTACTACTACTACTATTACTACTAATGCTACTACTATCATTACTACTACTACAACAGATAACAACAAGTATATTACTGCTAACGGTGGTACTGATTTGCATATTATAATGTGTGAGCTGATAGTAACGATGATATAATAATAGCATTGATGATAATGATAACAACAGTTAAATTATAGGAATATTGATAATAACAACAACGATTATAAGCCAATAATTGAACTGATAAACGCGCTTGATAAAGATAAAAAAAATAAGTTATTATTGTGATTATACTGAATACAGTTATTTCTCGTATTATTGTGATCTTTATTTGTTAATTATATACATTTTTATTCCCATTAACAATAATAATTATTATTATTACTATTTCGATCTGTCGATTTTATAAACGTCTTTATAGCGATGCCGATGAGATTGTTAATTATCTTTGATTTGCTGTTTCATTAACATAATTATTCGTGTAAATCACCCATGATATCTGTATCTATTTCTTATCTACTAATGTGTTTACTCCCGCCTCTGGAAATCTACCATTTTATCTACCTTGGACTGTCTCCTTTAACTTAACCTCTGTTCCATCTTGTCTGCCTCGTCCTCTATCTCAGTCTTTCTCTGAAATTCTGTCTTGTCTACTTCCAAATCTCTTTTTCTTATTCGATTTCCCTTTTCTTTCTGTTTTATCGCCTTCCCTCGCTTTCTCCTCCTTGTCCTGATTATTTTACCTTTTTTCTTGTTTCTTGTTATCTTCTTTTATCCCACTTTTCTTCTTCGTCTCTTTTATATTCCCTTATTCCTTCTTATTCTCTCTTTCTTCCCTTCCTTTTTTCTCTTCTTTCCTTTCTTTCCTCCTTCCCTTATTTCTTCCCCTCCCACTTCCCTTCCTTTCTTCCCTCCCATCTCTCACTCGCCCTTTCCTTTTCCCTTTCTCTCATCCCTTTCCTCCACCTTTCCCTCCTTCCCTCCTCCCTTTCCCCTCTTCCGCCCCCATTCCTCCCTCCCTCCCACTTCCCTCCCTCCCTCTCCCCTCCTCCCCCTCCCCCCTCCCCCCCACCACAAAAACACTCCGAATTAATCCAATTTCGAATAATAAAACCCGTCTCTCATCCGATTATGCGCTATTCACTCGCTCTTTTGACGCCTTTTACTCAACCCGGAAATACTTTTGTTTACAGAGTGACGGCCGCCGTTCGTGCAGACTATCGGCACAAACGCAAAATTCTCATACATCGTTTAAAGTCAATTTTGTTTTTCTCTCTCTCTTTCTCTCTGTCCTATTTTTGTCTATCGCTTGTCAATATATATTTTTTTCTCTCTCTTTTTTTTTTTTTTTTTTTTTTTTTGTGTGCGTATTTTCAGTTATTTCTTTTATTATTTTTGCGTGTGTGGGACAGTTCTTTCTGTAACTGTAAATATATATGTTTTTTGTTCTGTGTTTGTTCTTTTTTCCACGTGTCGTATCGTCTGTTTTTTTATTAAATTTATTCATTCAGTTTTTTAAATTTAAGTTTGCGGTTGGCGAGAGATAATTTTTTAAATGTTTTGCTGTATATCGTTTTTATCATTATTGCTGTTTTAATTATCAATCGTCTATCTGTTTTACCTGTGTCATATTTCATTTTTTCACAGGATATATATGTATATATATATATATATATATATATATACACACTCTGTTTTTTTTCTTTCGTTTTATCTTTTAACGATGCTTTCATTTTAGATATTTTCGTATTTCTTCCCATTATTGGTTTTCTCCATATTTTACATCTCTCTCTCTCTCTTTCTCCTTCTCTCTCTATCTATCTATCCATTACTCTCTCTCTCTCTCTCTCTCTCTCTCTCTCTCTCTCTCTC
>NC_061828.1:37888170-37890670 GCF_019202785.1 Penaeus chinensis | reverse complement strand
CAACTTGTCGCCATTTACATGCAGTGATTTAGCATCTTGCCGCGCAGAGTCCATGGCGCCTTGAGACAAGTTTAACCCCGCGGTCTCTGTCTATCTTGAGGAATTCTTATTTTAGCGGGCAGTGTCGTGTAAACTTGAGTTAGATTTAAATCGTTTCAGTAATTTATACGTCTACACATTATAGTCTTATATTTATTTGAAAAAGATTAATTCTATATATGCGTGTGACCCTGCGGACTCCTATATAGTGGGCAAAGTAAAGTCGTGTAAGCTTGAGTTAGATTTAAAGTGTTTCGGTAATTTATACGTTTACACTTTATTATATTGTTCATAAATAATTCATTTTAAAAAGAACAATTCTAGATATGCGTGTAACCCCGCGGTCTCGTCTATCTTGATGAATTCCTGTTTTAGCGGACGATGTCGGGGAAGCTTGAGTTAGATCTAAATTGTTTTGGTAATGTATACGTTTAGACACTATTATATTCATCATTAATAATTCGTTTAGAAATAGAGCAAATTTCTAGATATGCGCGTAACCCCGCGGTCTCTGTCTATCTTGATTATTTCTTATATAAGCTTGAATTAGATTTATCGCTTCGGTAATTTACGTATTTACGCACTATTATATTCTTAAATAATAATTCCTTTAAAACAGAGCGATTGTAGATATACTTGTAACCCCGCGGTCTCTGTCCATCCTGAGGAATACCTTTTTTTTTTTTTTAGCTTACAATGTCGTGTAAGCTTGAGTTAGATTTATACGCCTACACATTACAGTCTTATATTTATTTGAAAAAAAGTAATTCTATATATGCGTGTAACCCTGCGGACTCTGTCTATCACGATGCATTCCTATTTAGTGGGCAAAGTAATGTCGTGTAAGCTTGAATTATATTTAAATTGTTTCGGTAAATTACGCGTTTACAAGCTCTTATATTCTTAATATTTAATTTCCAAAAAGAGAACATTTCTTGATTTGCTTGTAACCCCGCGGTCTCTGTCTTTGTTAGAGAATTCTTACTTGGCGTAAGAGAGATGTAGGATAGAGTTTCATTCAAATTGAAATGCTAAATCTCAGGCTCTTTGAGTTTCAAATTTTTACGTTTTAGTTGTATTTAAAGGAGAGTTGAGTCTTGGAATTTGTTTTAACCCCGCGACTCTGATTAATTCGATAAAAGAGGAAGAAGAAGAAAATGGAGAAGGAGAAAGCGAAGAAGGAGAGGGATGAAGGAGAAGGAGAAGGAGAAGGAGAAGGAGAAGAAGAAAGAGATTGAAAAGGAAAAGGAGAAGGAGAAGGAGAGGAGAAGGAGAAGGAGAAGGAGATGTAGAAGGAGAAGGAGAAGGAGAAGAAGAAAGAGATAGAAAAGGAAAAGGAGAAGAAGAAGGAGAAGAAGAAGAAGAAGAAGAAGAAGAAGAAGAAGTCAGAAAAAAAGTTAAGCTATATTTAAACGCCTATATTTTTGCGCGACAAATATCGGTTATATTTATATTATTTACCTCATGATAAACAATACGATTATGTTATATTAACATTTTTTCACCTTTTTTTCCGCCCGCAAGAAAATATCTAAAACGCAAAACTCATTATAGAAAGTCGAAGATCTTATTTTCTAAATAAGGAAAAAGAAAAAGTAAAAAAAATATTTGGCCATACTCAAAATTCCTCTTTCTGGGGGAAAAAATGCCAGAACTCGCCAAATGAGGGAAAATGCCTTGTAAAAAAAGAAAAAAAAAAAAAAAAGGCTCCTGAAACTATGCCTAGAAAAGATGGCCGAAAGACTTTTAAAAAAAAATAAAAACTCGAATTAGTGCGTGTGAACAAATTTTTGTCTGACTGGCTGTCTATCTATCTATCGGTTTGTCTGTCTGTCTATCTATGTAAATTATCTCAGTTTCTCTCTCTCTCTCTGTCTCTCTCTCTCTCTCTCTCTCTCTCTCTCTCTCTCTCTCTCTCTCTCTCTCTCTCTCTCTCTCATCCTCTCTCCGTCTCTCCATCATTCTCTATCTATCTATCTATCCATCCATCAATCTATCTACCTACCTATCCATCCATCAATCTATCTATCTATCAAATTCTCAAAATAGCTGGTACCAGTGACCGTGATACTAGTATTTGATTACTAATAATAACAATAACAATAATGATATGATGGTGATAATAATGATAATGATAATAATGATGTACAGGAAGATGCAAATTATATTAACAAATGATAATAACGGTGATTTAAAAAAAAAAAAAAAAACATTGGTGAGCGCCTGTGTCAGTGATAAGAGAGATAGTGAGAGATAAATGGATAGAAAGATGGGTGGATAGATAGATAGATAGATAGATAGATAGATAGATAGATAGATAGATAGATAGATAGATAGATAGATAGATAGATAGATAGATAGAGAGATAGCGAGATAGAGAGAGAGAGATAGACACAGAGAGAGAGAGAGAGTGTGCGTGATAAAGAGTGTGTGTCTGAGACAGATAAATAGACAAACAGAT
>NC_061828.1:37867760-37870260 GCF_019202785.1 Penaeus chinensis | reverse complement strand
CGATACTATTCAGTTCTTCCTCTCTCCAGCATATTATTCCTGCTCCGTATCTGAATATTGCTACTGCCCAGGTATTAATTGCAGTTATCTTGTTTCTTCCATTCAACTTGGACTTTAGAATTAACCGCAGCCGTCGCTTATACTCCTTCATTGTTTTCTCTTTCATTTCATTCTCCTTCACCTTATCTAATTCCACAATACCCAGATAAGTATATCCTTCTTGTCCAACTTTTTGATTATCTCCTCATTCGGTAATTCTATGCCCTCACATCTAACAATCTTCCCTCTTTTAAGGACTAGAACCCCACATTTCTTGATTCCAAATTCCATGCCTATATCATTACTAAAAATGTGAGTAGTCTGTATAAGGGAGTCTATCTGTTCTTCACTCTTGGAATATAGTTTTAAATCATCCATAAAAAGTAGGTGATTAAGTTTATACTCCTGTGTCCCCCACTCATAGCTTACATTTACCTTTCTGAGTAATGACGATAATGGTAGCATGCTCAAGGCAAATAATAATGGTGACAAACTATCCCCTTGGAATATCCCTCTTTTAACATCCACATCGCCAAGTTCCTCTCCATTGGAAGTTAAGGACAACTTCCACTGCACCATGCTTCTTTGCAAAAACTCTCTCACGTTACCAGCTATTCCAAACATTTCCATGCACTCACTAATCCAACTATGGGGAACGAAGACATAAGCTTTCTTATAGTCTATCCACACCATAGCCAGATTAGTGTGCCTTTTCCTGCAATCCTTCAAGATTGTTTTGTCAATCAATAACTGATCTTTTGTACCCCGGCTCTTTCGCCTGCAACCCTTCTGTTCATCAGGTAGTAGATGTTCTTTTTCTAGGTAATCGTACATTTGATCAGCTATGATTCCTGTCATCAGTTTCCACATCAGTGGAAGGCATGTTATCGGCCTATAGTTCTCAACCGCATTCCCTTTCTTGTGATCCTTCTGGCACAACACAGTCCGTCCATGTGTTAACCATTTGGGAAGGGAATCCGTTACCATCAAAATCTTATTTAGTTGGTCAGTAATTCTGTCGTGCATGTTGGTCAGGTTTTTGATCCAATATCCCTGGACACCATCTTTGCCTGGAGCCTTCCAGTTTGGCATTTTCTTAGCTTGTTTTCTGAATTATTATTATAATAATTATTATTATTATTATTATTATTATTATTATTATTATTATTATTATTATTATTATTATTATTGTTGTTGTTGTTATTATTATTGTTATCACTTTTACCATTATCATTATTTTGATCACTACTATCATCATTGTTAAATCTATCACCATAATCGTCATCATTATTACTGTTCCTATCAAGATCATTCGATCTTTCATACACACACACATAGGGGATATACACAACAATAGTCTAAAACCCTGTACCAAGAAAGAAGAATACACACACACCTCAGTACATCTGACTTCGGTTTCGAATTTCCAAATCAGTTTCCACCGAGTGCTCACGGGGAGAGTGTGTGTGTGTGAAATCACGCTATCATTACTCACGTATGAGTGGAAAGGTAATGACTATAAAGCTTGTTAATCCTAGTTGCACATTCCTCTTAGTGTGTCGCGTGGCATGGTTGGTTTAGTACTGACTCTCACGGTTCATACCCAGAGTGACTTCGCTTCGTTATTATTAGTGTTATTGATATTGCCATTGTTATTATTGTTACTATTACTATTATCATCATTATTATTATTTTTATTATTATTATTATTATTTATTATTATTATTGCTAATATTATTATTATCATTATTGTTTTTATCATTATTATTATTATTATTAATATTATTATAATTGTTGTTGTTGTTTTGTCATTATTATTATTATTATTTTGAGTGTATTATTTCTATTATTATTGAGTATTATTATTATCATCATTATCATCATTATCATTTAATATTACTATTATTATTATCAATATCATTATTATAATCATTGTTATTATCATTTTTGTCATAATAACTATCACAATTATGATCAACTGATAATGGTAATTATCATACTATTATTGTTATCATTACCATTATTGTTGCTGCTATTAATATAATTGTCATTATTATTTTCATTATTATCATTACTATTATTGCTATCATTTTTGTCCCATGATCATTACTGCCGTTGTCATTATTATTATTATTATTATTATTATTATTATTATTATTATTATTATTTTATTACTATTATTATTATAATTATTACTATTATTATCATTATTGTTATTATTATTATTATTATTATTATTATCATTATTATCATTATTATTATCCTTGCTATTATTGTTGTTCTTGTTATTATTGTTCCTCTTGCTGTTGTTGTTTATACTATTTTTTTTTATAATTATTGATATTACTATCATTAGTAGAAGTATCATTATTATTATCATTATCACAATCGTTGTTATCATTATCAATATTTTTTATGACTGTTATCATTATCATATTTCTTATCAATATTGTCCTCATTG
>NC_061828.1:37845260-37847760 GCF_019202785.1 Penaeus chinensis | reverse complement strand
TGTTGTTGTCATTGTTATTTTTTTTTTTATTATCATCATCATAATTATTATCATTATTATTATCTTATTTTGTATAATTATTATTATTATTATTATCTTATTTTGTATGATTATTATTACGCTTTATAATTTTTGTTATCATTATCATTATCATTACTACTACCATTATTATTAACAATAATATAGATATCAACAACAATAACAATAAAAATAATAATAATAATACCAACAACAACAAGAGAATAATAATGATAGTGATGCTGATCATAATAACGATGATAGTAATAATAATGATAATGATGATAATAATAATAATAATGTTAATAATAATAACAACAACAACATTAATAATAATAATGATAACAATATTGGTACTGCTACTACTAATGCTAATGATCATGATACCAACAACAACAACAATAATAATACAAAAATAACCACAATAATCAACAGCAATACCAACAGAAATTTAATCAACACCAACAATAAAAAATAACATAACAAAAACAAAGCAAAAATACACAATAAAAATTAATTAAAAACATCAAAATATATAAAAAGACGTGTCCTTACCAACAATTAAAAAAAGAAAAAAAAAAATAATAATAAAAATAAAATAGACATTGAAATTGATAAAAAAGATGTATCCTTACCAACAACAAAAAATAATAAAAAAACAATAAAAATTTAAATAAACATTAAAATAGATAAAAAGACGTATTCTTACCAACAATAATAATAAATAATAATAAAAAAAAACAATAAAAAAGAAAATAAACATTAAAATAGATAAAAAGACGTATCCTTACCCTGACTTGTGCTTCCTTCAGGTTGAGCCACAGGGAAATCTCCTCCCGGGTGCTCAGGTCGGGGTATCTGAGGGAAACGAGGGGAAAAGAGGTCAAATGGGGGTCAAAGGGAGGTCAAATGGGGGTCAAATGGAGGTCAAATGGGGTAAAATGGGTATCAAATAGAGGACAAATGGGTGTCAAATAGGGGTAAAATGGGTGTTCAATGGATGTCAAATGGGGACTAAATGGAGGTCAACTGAAGGTCAAATACGGGTCAAATAGAGGACAAATGGGTGTCAAATGGAGGACTAATGGAGGTCAAATAGGGGTCAAAAGGGGTCGCTGAGCATTGTGATATAGTAGGAGTTATGAGGAAAGGTCAGTGGACGAAAGTGATGTGGTTTTTATTTATTCATTTCATTTTTTTTTGTCCTTTTTTCCTATCTCCCAATTTTTATTATAGTTTTTTTTTTAAATCTATATCTATATCTATATCTAAACTATCTATCTATATATATATTTTTATTTTTTATTTTTTTACTCCTCTATACTGTCGTCGTCTTCGGTCATTCTCTCCTTTTTTCTTCCTCCCCCTCCCCCTTCTCCTCTTCTTCCTATTCCTCTTTTTATTTCTCATCCCCCCACCCTTTGTTCTCCCCCATCTTTTTCTTCTCCTCTTCATCCTCCTCTTCCTTCTCACATCCCTTCCCAATCGCTCTCCTCCATCCTCCTCTTCCTCTTCTTCCTCCTCCCTTCCCCCTTTCTCCTCCTCCTCCTTCTCCTTCTTCTTCAACCTGCCTTTTCCTTCTTACTCTCCTCATTCTCCTCATCCTTCCCTCCTAATCCCCTTTCCCCCTCCTCTTCTTTCTCCTCCCCCTCCTCCTCCTCCTCTTCGCTTTCTTCATCTTCTTCTTCTTCTTCCGCCTCCTCCTCCTCCTCCTCTTCCTCCTCCTCCCCCCTCCTTCTTCATCTTCTATTCCTCTCCCCTTCCTCCCCCTTCTCCTCGTCCTCTCCTCCTCCTTCTCCTCCCCCCTCCTTCTTCATCTTCTATTCCTCTCCCCTTCTTCCTCCTCCTCCTCTTCCTCCTCCTCCTCCTCCTCCCCCTCCTCCTCCTCCTCCTCCTCCTCCTCCACCTCCTCCTCCTCCCTTCCCTCCTTCTTCATCTTCTATTCCTCTCCCCTTCCTCCTCCTCCTCCTCCTCCTCCTCCTCCTCCTCCTCCTCCTCCTCCTCCTCCTCCTCCTCCTCCTCCTTCTTCATCTTCTATTCCTCTCCCCTTCCTCCCCCTTCTCCTCGTCCTCTCCTCCTCCTCCTCCTCCCCCTCCTCCTCCTCCTCCTCCTCCTCCTCCTCCTCCTCCTCCTCCTCCTCCCCCTCCTCCTCCTCCTCCTCCTCCTCCTCCTCCCCCTCCTCCTCCTCCTCCTCCTCCTCCTCCTCCTCCTCCTCCCCCTCCTCCTCCTCCTCCTCCTCCTCCTCCTCCTCCTCCTCCTCCTCCTCCTCCTTCTCCCCCTCCTCCTCCTCCCCCTCCTCCTCCTTTCCCTCCTCCTCCTCCTCCTCCTCCTCCTCCTCCTCCTCCTCCTCCTCCTCCTCCTCCTCCTCCTCCTCCCTCCCTCCCTCCCTTCTAAATTATACTCACGGAACCTTATCAAAGAAAGATTTTATTTGTATTAACAGATACGAGATAAGGGATCAGTGAAATTCCCACAAGAGGAT
>NC_061828.1:37825260-37830260 GCF_019202785.1 Penaeus chinensis | reverse complement strand
GAGGGGAGAAGAGGTGAAGGGAGGGGAGGAGAGGGGGGGGGAGGGAAAGAGGAGGGAGGAGAGAGGGATGGGAGAGAATAGGAGGGGAAAGGAGGGGAGAAAAGGGGAAGGGAGTGGAGAGGAGGGTAAGGGAAGGTGAGAGACAGACAGACAGACAAACAGACAGACGAACCGACAGACAGCGAATGAGAATAAGCAAAAGGGAGAATAAAGGAGAGAGAGAGAGAGAGAGAGAGAGAGAGAGAGAGAGAGAGAGAGAGAGAGAGAGAGAGAGAGAGAGAGAGAGAGAGAGAGAGAGAGAGAAAACTGAATGGAGGAGAGAACCGAAGAGAGAAAATATTATAATCATAGGATACGGAAGAGATTATCTAAAGAGTAACCGAATTGAATTAGCGAAAGATAATAGAGACCATTATTACTATATTACGTAATCTTCTTAATCACAAGCAGATTTTGTTTTTTTCGATCTGAATTCTACAAACCGTCTTGAGTGATTAAGACTTAATATTCCTATATTCCTCATTATCTATTTGATTATCTATATTTTGCCCATCTATTCATAATTGTCTCTAATTACACTGGTTTGTAATTCACATATTCGTTAATTTCATCACATCGTTTGTTTACTTATTTATATTTTTATTATCTATTAATGTTTCAATCATTTCTTCATCATTTCCATTATTCATCAAATCGTCTATTTCCTCCGTTCTTTGAAGATAACTTTTCTGTTACTTTTTCCTTTATTTAGTTTTTAATTTTCTTTATTTTTTTTTTCAATTCTACTTTCTTTAATTCTGTTTTCGTCTTTCCCTTTGTTTTCGTTTATTTTTCTCTTCTTGTAATAACGCTTTTCTCCACTAATCTTCTCTTTCTTTTAGTTCTACCTGTTTTAACTTCGTATCTTTCTATCCTCCTTTCTTTGCTTTTCTCCAATTTTTCTTTCCGTTTTCTTCTGTGTCTTGTTCGTTCTTTTCGTCCTTTTCTTTAACCTCTTCTGTCGCCTCTTTATCTTCGCCTGCTCTCTCGATCTCCTTTTTTTTCCTCTCCTCTCTTCTCTCTTTCTCTTTCTTTTATTCATCCTCTTCTCCCACTGATTCGTGCTTTCTGTTCTTCTTTCTTCTCTTCGTCTGTCATTTCTCCTTCATCGTCTCCTTCTCCTTCTACTCTGTTTATTCCTTCTTTCTCTCCATTCCTTCCTCTCTATTTCTTTCATTCTCCTTTTTCTTCCTTCTCTATTTCCCTTCTCCCAATATTCGTCTTCTCTTTTTCTCCCTTCCCTTTTCCCCTATTCTTCTTCTCTATCCGTCTTCTCTCCCTTCTCTCTCCTTTATTGCTCTCTCTGTCTACCGCCTTCCATCTTTTATCCTCCCTTCTCCCATCTCTGGTTTTCTTCCTCTCCTTTCTCTCTCACACTATCTCTCTTTTCAATTCTTTTAATTCGTCTCTTCCCCTTTCTCCTTCTTCACCCTTCCCTTCCTCCCTCCTTTCTCATCCTCTTCCCCCTCACCCTTCCCCCCCTCCTCTCTCGCCCCTTTCTTCCTCCCTGCGCTTTCACCTTCTTCCCCTCTTCTCTCCTCCTCTTCCTCCTTTCCCTTTTCCCCATCCACATCCTCTTCCCCTCCCTTCCCCATTCCTTCCCTTTACTCTCATTCCTTTAACCTTTCTTCCCCCCTTCACTCCCTCCCTTCCTTTCCCTCTCTCCCCCTTCCTCCCTCCTCTTTCCCTTTCACCCTCTCCCCCTCCCCCCCCCCCTCTTACCCCTTTCCGCTCTTCCCCTTCCTCCCCCTCCCCCCCCCCCCCCCACGCAAGGATTCTTCCGTAATGGGCGCCAGATGCTTCGGAAGCCTACAATTAATTGAGATATTCTCTTCCGTGAAACCTCCCGAAGATTCTGGCCGGCTTAGCAAGGGTTCCGCGTAATGGAGTCGGTCGCTGGAGGTGGTGGGGGAGGTATGGGGGGAGGTGGGGGGGGAGGGAGATGAGGGGGTGAGGGAGATGAAGGAGGAATGGAAGGGGAGAAAATCTCTTTCGGTATATTTTTCTTCCTTTCTTTATGTAGACGAAAGAGCAGGAATAGTTGATGAGAGGAAGTGGATAGAAAGAAGCAAGAAAGAAAAAAGAAAAAAAAAAGAAAAACGAGAAAAAGATGAAAGAATAAAAAAAGAAAAAAAAGAAGGAAAAAAAATCATATACATCAAGGTAAATTCCGCAGACGTTTTCCCTCCTTTATCATCGCCATTTTTGTCTTCTCTTCATCCACTCTCTCTCTCTCTCTCTCTCTCTCTCTCTCTCTCTCTCTCTCTCTCTCTCTCTCTCTCTCTCTCTCTCTCTCTCTCTCTCTCTCTCTCTTCTTCTTCCTCCTCCTCTTTATCACACATAAGCAAGGGATCTAACATTTTATATGAAAGACTCAGAGGATCTCTTAAGTACAAATGCAGAGTAAATGAGAAAATAATAGTAACCGTGTACATGAGAGAATAATAGTAACAGTGTAAATGGGAGAATAATAGTAACAGTGTAAAGGAAAGACTAATAGTAACAGTGTAAAGGAGAGAATAATAGTAACCGTGTGCATGAGATAATATTAGTAAGAGTGTAAAGGAGAGAATAATAGTAACAGTGTAAATGGGAGAATAATAGTAACAGTGTAAAGGAAAGAATAATAGTAACAGTGTAAAGGAGAGAATAATAGTAACCGTGTGCATGAGATAATATTAGTAAGAGTGTAAAGGAGAGAATAATAGTAACAGTGTAAATGGGAGAATAATAGTAACAGTGTAAAGGAAAGAATAATAGTAACAGTGTAAAGGAGAGAATAATAGTAACAGTGTAAATGGGAGAATAATGGTAACAGTGTAATAAGAGAATAATAGTAACAGTGTAAAGGAGAGAATAATAGTAACCGTGTGCATGAGATAATATTAGTAAGAGTGTAAAGGAGAGAATAATAGTAACAGTGTAAATGGGAGAATAATAGTAACAGTGTAAAGGAAAGAATAATAGTAACAGTGTAAAGGAGAGAATAATAGTAACAGTGTAAATGGGAGAATAATGGTAACAGTGTAATAAGAGAATAATAGTAACAGTGTAAATGAGAGAATGATAGTAACAGTGTATATGAAGAAATAATAGTTACAATAAAAATGAGGAAATAATAATAGCAGTGTAAATGAGGAAATAATAGTAACAGCGCAAATGAGAAAATAATAGTAACAGTGTACATGAGGGAATAATAGTAACAGTGTACATGAGGGAATAATAGTAACAGTGTAAATGGGGAAATATCAGTAACAATGTAATGAGAAAATAATAGTACCAGTGCAAATGAGGAAATAATAGTAACAATGTAAATCAGAGAATAATAGTAACAGTGTAAATGATGAAATAATAGTAACAGTGTAAATGAGAGAATAATAGTAACATTGTAAATGAGGGAATAATAGAAACAGTGTAAATGAGAGAAAAATAGTAACAGTGTAAATGAGGAAGTAATATGTAAATCAGAGAATAATAATAATATATAAAGAAATATTGATAAACCAGATATTAACAAAAAAAAACAAAATTCGTTAAACTATTATCAAATAAAATCAAATTCTTTGTGAATGAATAAAAGGGAATAACAGAAATCAAGATAAACAGCGTAAGTAAAATAGGAAGGGACGAGAGAGAAATAAAGCACAAGGAATGGAATAATGGAATACCAATCAAAAGAAATATATAAAAAAAAAAACATAAGAATACCAATAACTAACGAATGATTAAATAAACAGATAATTGATAATAAATAATATGGCAAAAGAAAACATTAAAGTTTTTAGCTTATTATGATTAGCGGATAACCAACAGAGAAAGATAAATGATAATAGAAATATCAAGAACGAAGCATAATGAAAATAATAATAAAAGCTGAAAAAACAGGAGAATAGATCATTGATAAAAATTAACAAAATAACAAATAAACTATAACAAAGAAACTAACAACAACAATGCTTTTGTTACGCAACAGTGACAATAACGATGGCTCGGTAAAGAAACAAAAACAATGATAATAAAAGTGACGATAACCACAAAAAATACAATAAAATGTGACCACGCGGTCCACGAAATCGCTGAAAAGGGAGAGAAAAAAAACGAATGAAAAAAGAAAAGAAAACACGAATTAAAAAAAAAAAATCGTTGAAAAATTAGAAAAAAATAAATAAAGAAAAAGAAAATAAAACACGAAAAAAAAATCCCTGAAAAAAAAAATATATAATAAAAAAAAACACTACCCGCCCCCCCCCCAATTAAAAAAAAGGCACGAGTAAAAAAAAAAAAAAAAAAAAAAAAAAAACATTGACATCAAAAATCACGTAAAAACGCCAGCCATTTCTCTTGCCAATGTCGTTCTTCTTTTGATTTAAAGCATATTGACTCGACGTGGGGGGGGGGGGGGGGTAGGGAGGGAATGAGGGGATAGGGAGAGAGGAGGAGAAGAGGGGAGAGGGAGAGAGGAGGAGAAGAGGGGAGAGGGATGGAGGTAAATAGGGGAGAGGGAATAAGGGGAGAGAGAGGGAGGGAGGGAATGAGGGGAGAGGGAGAGAGGAGGAGAAGAGGGGAGAGGGAGTGAGGAGGAGAAGAGGGAGAGGGAGAGAGGAGGAGATGAGGAGAGAAGGAAGGTAAATAGGGGAGAGGGAATGATGAAAGAGAGAGGGAGGGATGGGAAGAGGGGAGAAGGAGAGGAGTGGAGAAGAGGGGAGAGGGAAGGAGGCGAGGGAAGGGAGGAAGAGAATGAGGGGAGAGGGAGGGAGGGAGGAAGGGAAAAAGGGAGACGGGAGAGAGAGGGAGAGAGGGAATGAGGGGAGAAGGGAGGGAGGAGGAGAAAACAGGAGAAGGATGAAGCGAAGAGGGGAAATGGAGGGAAGAGAAGAAAAGGGGAATGGAGGGGAGAGGAGGGATGAGGTAAAGAGGGGAGAAGGGTGAGGCAAAAAGGGGAAAGAGATGGAGGAAGAGAG
>NC_061828.1:37807760-37810260 GCF_019202785.1 Penaeus chinensis | reverse complement strand
TTTTTTTAGGTCATTTTGTGTATTTAATATATATATTATTTATATTTTATATTATGCACACATATGTAAATATAATATATTTATATATATATATATATATTATATATACACTAATATACATATTTTATACTGTATTATACATATATATACTATTATATACATATATATATATATATATATATTAGATATACAATTATACATATAATATATCATATATTATATATTATATATATTTATATTATATATTATATTATTATACATATTATATTATATATAATATTTATATTTATACTATATATATATATATATATATATTTATATATATATAATATATATTTGGTATTTCATTGTTATTGTGTTTTATTATTCATTGTTGTGGTTAATGATCACATTTATCTAAGAGGTCACATAATAAAAGTCATTTACAACCATAATTAATAAACTCTGAAATATAACATACATATACAAAATACTATATAATACAGTAAACAAACCCTTTTAATAACATACAAAAAAATAATAACAAACCAAAAATTGTTAATTGATGAGAGTGGACGAACAGCATATATATAATACAGAATCGTTTTGGAATGGAACAAAGCATAATACCTATGTATACTAGAATTTTATACCAAAAAATGTATTGCCATTTTTATATCGCCCACCTAAAAAAATGGACATGAGACAATGCAATAAAAGATTTTCAAATATATTGCACAAATTAGCTCTGCACATTGCATAAAGCTTCCAGTCTTTCAAGCGTGAGCTTTGGCGATGACGCGGATATCGGGGGAGGCGGGGGAGAGAGAAGGAGGGGAGAGAAAAGGGAGAGAGAGAGAGGGGAGAGAAAGGGGTGAGAGAGAGGGGAGAGAGTGGAGGGGAAGAGAGGGATGGAGGGGGAAGAGTAGGAGGACGTAGGGGTGAAGGGGAGGAAGAGGGTACAGAGGGAAGAGAGAGATAGAAAGAGGGAGGAAAGAGAAAGAGAGAGAGAGGAGACGAGACGAGGGAGAGAGAAGAGATGAGAGAGAGTGAGTGACAAGAAAGAGAAGAGAGAGAGAGAGAGAGAGAGAGAAGAGAGAGAGGAGAGAGACGAGATGAGAGATGAGAAACGCTTGAGACGAGAGAGAGTGAGAGAGAGATGAAAAGAGAGAGGAGAGAAAGATTCTAGAAGTGTGAGAGAGGATAGAAACAGATAGAAAACAGCCAGAAACTATCAGAAAAAAACACGAACAACTACAGAATAGATAGATAGACAGAAAGAGAGAGAAAGAAAGAAAAAAAATGAGGTTATGAGGGTTGCATTATACGAAAACATGTCTACAGCTCTCCATGTTGTCGTTGCAATCTAGCCGTTAGCGGTTGTGTATTATTATTGTATGTAAACAAGTTTTGCCTTACAGGCTGATGGAATAGTCTGTGAGCTTTCGTAAGCTTATTTTTGGGTCCACCCCCCCCCCCCCCCCCCACCGCCCGAAAACTCGGAGAGGAACTGTCATGTGCAAGTGTGATTAAACCGTTGTGTTTGCATTTATATTTACGATTGTGCCTGCGCGCGCGCGCGCGTGTAGTGTGTGTGTTGTGGTATGGGTGTATGTGTGTGTGGTGTGTGTTTGTGTATGTATGTGTGTGTGTGTGTGTGTGTGTGTGTGTGTTGTGTGTGTGTGATGTGTGTGTGTTTGTGTATGTAGGTGTGTGTGTGTGTGTGATGTGACTGTGTGTGTTGTGTGTGTGTGTGTGGGTGTCGCGCGCCTACATATTAATATATTTATAATATAAATAATATTAATAAACATATTAATCAATAAACACACACACACACACACACACACACACACCACACACACAAACATATAATTTTTAGATATATTATATTTTTATATATTTATGTGTGTGTGTGTGTGTGTGTGTATGTGTGTTGTGTGTGTGTGTGTGTGTGTGTGTGTGTGTGCGTGTGTGTGTATGTGTGTGTGTATGTAAGTGTGTGTGTGTGTGTGTGTGTGTGAGTGCGGGTGTGGGTGTGGGTGTGTATGTGTGTGGGGGTTGTGTTGTGTGTGTGTGGATTATGTTTGTGTGTGTGTATGCATGTCCATGCCTGCATCTGTGACTGTATGCATGTATGTACACACGTACATATGTGTCTTTATATATATATATAAAACACACAGATTTACGCATATACACGCATACACGCGCAGATAGATAAGCGATACACAAAGAGAGAGACAGAGTGTGATGGAGAGCTATGAGTATGGAGGCATGTGAGGGGGGGATGGGGAGGGGGGGGGGGGGGAGGGGGGCAGCGAAATATCGTTGTAATCCTAGTCATTTTACACAACAGAACAAAATGCTAATGATATATGTGCGGCAGAATATCCCTATTGTCTGTGTTTGTGATGAACAAATTGAACATAGCGGCTAGGGGCTTCCACCCGTTTTATTATTAATGAAAAGCGATATTTGCGGAATTAAAATTGCTGTTGTGAAGTAATTAACAAAAGTT
>NC_061828.1:37782833-37792835 GCF_019202785.1 Penaeus chinensis | reverse complement strand
GGAGGAAGGGAGGATCGAAGGGAGGGAGAGAAGGAGGGAGGAAGAGGGGATGATAAAGGAAGGGCGGAGAAAGGGAGCGAGGAAGGGAGGAGGTAGGGTAAGGTGGAAGGAGAAAAGGTGATGAAAAGAGAGATAGATAGATAGATAGATAGATAGATAGAGAGAGAGAGAGAGAGAGAGAAGAGAGACAAGAGAGAGAGAGAGAGAGAGAGAGAGAGAGAGAGAGAGAGTGAGAGAGAGAGAGAGAGAAGTAGATGTAAGGGGAAAGGTAAAATGAAGACATGCGAGTGTTGAGAATGGAAGAGAAGAAGAGAAAGGGGGGAGACAAAAGCTAAGAACTTGGAATTTCTTTTTTCTTCTTCTGTGTCTCTACCTCTCTTTTCTTTCTTTCTCTTTCCTTCTACCTAAGTATTTGCCAGTCTGTCAGCCGTGTCTTCCATCCATCTTCCATTTTTCAAACAGAAAATGCGAAAGCGAAAAACTAAAACTAAAACTAAAAAACAATAAAATAAATAAATAAATATAAAAAAGGAAAAACAATATGGCGAGGATTACAGCCCCCCCCCCCCCCCCCCCAAGTACTTCATTTGCTTTCTTCCTTCTCTCCCCACCCTCAACCTCTCGTCTCTCCCCCACTTTCTCTTCCTCCCCTCCCTCCTCCCTTCTTTCTAACCCTTCCCTCTCTCTCTCTCCCTCTTCCCTCTCTCCCCACCCTCAACCTCTCGTCTCTCCCCCTCTTTCTCTTCCTCCCCTCCCTCCTCCCTTCTTCCTAACCCTTCCCTCCCTCTCTCTTCCTCTTCCCTCTCTCTCTCTACCCTCAACCTCACGTCTCTCCCCCTCTTTCTCTTCCTCCCCTCCCTCCTCCCCTTCTTTCTAACCCTTCCCTCCCTCTCTCTTCCTCTTCCCTCTCTCCCGACCCTCAACCTCTCGTCTCTCCCCCTCTTTCTCTTCCTCCCCTCCCTTCCCACCCTCCCCCTTTCCCCTCAACACCCCAATACACCCACCTACACCGTTTTCACTTAATCAATCCCGTCGGACAGGAAGATTTAGTCCACCTGTTCACCTCTCTCGCCGTCGACGGACGAGGTTCGTGCAAGTACTGAAGACTCCCTCCACACTGTACGTTTCCTCCATGCATAAGATTTGCGATATAGTGTATGTTTCTTCCGTGTGAGATTTCCTCCATGCGATATAGTGTATGTTTCTTCCGTATGAGATTCCTCCATGAGATATAGTGTATGTTTCGTCCGTGTGAGATTCAACCATGCGATATAGTGTATGTTTCTTCCGTGTGAGATTTCCTCCATGCGATATAGTGTATGTTTCTTCCGTATGAGATTCCTCCATGATATATAGTGTATGTTTCGTCCGTGTGAGATTCAACCATGCGATATAGTGTATGTTTCTTCCGTGTGAGATTTCCTCCATGCGATATAGTGTAGGTTTCTTCCGTGTGAGACTTCCCCCATGCGAAATAGTGTATGTTTCTTCCGTGTGAGATTTCCTCCATGCGATATAGTGTATGTTTCTTCCGTGTGAGATTCCTCCATGAGATGTAGTGTATATTTCTTCCGTATGAGATTCCTCCATGATATATAGTGTATGTTTCGTCCGTGTGAGATTCAACCATGCGATATAGTGTATGTTTCTTCCGTGTGAGATTTCCTCCATGCGATATAGTGTATGTTTCTTCCGTGTGAGACTTCCTCCATGCGAAATAGTGTATGTTTCTTCCGTGTGAGACTTCCTCCATGCGATATAGTGTATGTTTCTTCCGTGTGAGATTCCTACATGCGATATAGTGTGTGTTTCTTCCACTTGAGATTTCTTCTATGCGATATAGTGTATGTTTCTTCCGTGTGAGATTCTTCTATGTGATATAGTGTATGTTTCTTCCGTGTGAGACTTCCTCCATGCGATATAGTGTATGTTTCTTCCGTGTGAGACTTCCTCCATGCGATATAGTGTATGTTTCTTGCATGTGAGACTTCCTCCAGGCGATGTAGTGTAGGTTTCTTCCGTGTGAGATTCAACCATGCGATATAGTGTATGTTTTTTCCGTGTGAGATTCCTCCATAGTGTATGATTCCTCCATGCGAAAGACCTGTGATATAGTGGAATTTTTCTTTTTCTCCATAGTGTTTGATTCCTCCATGCTAAGCCTTGTTACACAGGGTATGTTTCATCCATATATGACTTTCTCCACAGTTTATTCTCCTGTTTTTCTTCCGTGTATAAGTCTTTCTCTATAGTGCGGGATTCCTCCAAACACATATGACTTCTACATGTTCTTCCATTCATAAGATTTCCTCCATATTGTATTTTTCTATTTGTGTATTTCCTTCATGCATATTCTCTCCCCCCCCCCCCCCCCCCCTCTCTCTCTCTCTCTTTCTTACTCTCTCACTCTCTCACGCTCTTTCTTTATCTCTCTCTCACTCTATCTCTCTCTTTCTCTCTCTCACTCTCTCACGCTCTTTCTTTATCTCTCTCTCACTCTCTGTCTCTCCCTCCCTCCCTCCCTCCCTCCCCCTCTTTCTTACTCTCTCTCTCTCTCTCTCTCTCTCTCTCTCTCTCTCTCTCTCTCTCTCTCTCTCTCTCTCTCTCCTCCATGTAAAAAAACCTATTCGTTCCCTTAATGTATAATACTTGTTCCACACTGTATACTTCCTCCATGTAGAAAAAATACCCTTCTCTTTTTCCTCACAGATTTAAATGTTTTGCTTAACGGTTCCTCTCCGTCGCCTGATGTGCATTAACCGACCGGGTTATTTGGCGGTTAGGGAGCAGATAGATTAGTTGTTAGTTGGTTATCGGCTCATTGTTTGGTTGCTGGTCGTTCGGTAGTTTCTTGCTTTGATTGGTGGTTGTTTGTGCTTTGTCGAATGGTTTGTGTTTGTGTGTGTTTTACCGGCTGGCAGTTTTGGGTTTGGTGTGTGCGTACGTGTCTTGTGTGTGTGTGTGTGTGTGTGTGTGTGTGTGTGTGTGCATGCGTTTTATCCTTTATACCCTACTGACAAATTGCACTTCCATCAAAATTTAGCCACAAACTCTTCCTCCTTCTTTTTTAACCCTCTTAGAAGATCAACTTTACTCTCATTCTTATCATGTTTACAAAACGCACTCGAACCCCAACCCACTATCGACGGATCCTCCCCCAAATATTTGCCTTGCTTTCAAACGCCTTACAGTTCCTGGATAATCGGATAATTGGCTACAATCTGAATATAATCTATCCTTAATCTACCCTAAGGGCCTTCTCGCTGTCTTTAAGATCTGACGAAGGCCATGTTGATCGCTAATGGATTATCTCCGTAGGCGGCTGAATGACAGGCTGTTGATATCCTTGACTTAGAGCTGACTTAGAAAAGTTGTTGTCAGCCTGATTCGGTCTTGCACTTCGGATTCGCGCTGATCTGCTGACAAAAGGAACTGATTGTTATTTCTACAGGGGGCGTGATTGGTCTTTGATGGGTTCGGGCTTCTGCAAGGCAATTACTGTTGATGTTGTTTTATTGTTTTCATTTTTTATATTTTTCTTCGTCTTCTTTTTCATCTTCTTTCTCGTTTTCTCCTTCTTCTTTTTTTTCTTCTTCTTCTTCTCCTTTTTCTTTTTCTTCTTCCTCTTCCTCTTCTCTTGCGTTTTTTTATTTTTTTATTGTGGATGGACTAATACGTATATATATACATATACATATATATGTATATACATACACACACACACACACACACACATATATATACATATATATGAATATATATATAATACATATATACCTTATGCTATGTAGACGTGTATACTTGACGATATGATATTAGATCTGAGTACGTATTTGTAGGCGTGGTTTTAGTGTCTGTGTGTGTGTGTGTGTGAATGAGTGCGCGCGCGCGTGTGTGTGTATGTAAGTGCGCGCGCGTGTGTGTGTGTGTAAGTAAGTAAGTATGTGTATGTGTCTGTGTGTGTGTGTGTAAGTAAGTGTGTGTGTGTGTGTGTAAGTGTGTGTGTGTGTGTGTGTGTGTGTGACTACGCATAGATAGACCACCATTATATGCCTCGTAATGCACCTGCAATAAAGCAAACTGAACTTCGGTCTCTTTGTAAACCTTTATATCTCGTTCCGATTATAATACGTACCCCCCCCCCCCCCCCTGCTATCCTCCTCCTGCACCCACCCTCTTCCTCTCCGTCCTCTTTTCCTCCACCTCCTCCCCCTCCTCCACCATCACCCCCTCCTCCACCCGTCCCTCTACCTCTCCCCCTCCACCACCTCTTCCCCCTCCTCCACCCTTTCCTCCTCCCCATCCTCCCTCTCCAACCCACTCTGACCCACCCTCTCCCTCTCACCCAACTTTACCACCCCTCCCCCTCCCCACACCCCCAACTCTCATAAATAGCGGACTCTACCTAATCTCAAAAAACACGTATCATTTTTTTTTTTTTTTCTTTTTTCCTAAACACTGCATTCCGACACAGGTTTGGGTTATCAGGTATGTAGCGTGTAAGTTATTACAAAGAGATGGATACAAATTGAGTTAAACTTGCTGTTGTAGGGTAGATGGAAGGAGGAGGAGGAGGAGGAGGAGAGACAGGAAGAAGAAGGGGGGGAAAAGGAGGAAGAAGGAGGGAGAAGGAGAGGAAGTGGGAGAATAAGTAGGGGAAGAAAAAGGAAATATGAAGAAGGGAGTGGGGAGGACAAAAGAAGGAGGGATAGGAAGAGGAAGAGAAAATGAGGATGAAGGAGGAGAATGGGGAGAATAAGTAGGGGAAGAAAAAGAAGATAGAAAGAAGGAAGAGGAGAAGACGTAATATGGAAATACAATTAGGAAGAGGAGAAGATAGAGACAGAAAGGAGAAGAAAACAGAGAAAGGAAGAGGTAAAGTAATAGGACAAAAAAAGGAATAATAATAAAAAAACAAAAAACAAACAGGAAGAGAAAAAAAAACGAAAACACAACATTAAAAAAAAATAAACAAACAAAGAAAAACCCAAAATTAAAAAAAAAAACAAGACCCCCAAACCACATCATAAAAGAAAGAACATTTTGGAAAAAAAAAAAAAGAAGAAGATTGAAGCGAGCGAAACTACCCAAAATCCTCCTCCCCAATTGAGACCAATGGCTCCCCGCCCATAACTCAAAAACGATTATGTACGCGGTGGAGTCTCTCCTATCCCTTCCCTGGTTTCTACAATCTCAAATTCCACTTCCATGACTGCATCTAAAGCCTTGAGCTCTATCTTCACTTTAATTAAGCTCTGTGACATTCCCCTCTCTCTTCCGGCGTCCTCGTAAAACTCGCCATATGCTGCCTAATGTGTTCGAATCTTCTCGCGCCAAACGGGTCTTAAACCTTTCCAAGATGGCAGGTGTGTTCGGATGCTCTTGTTCTTCCTTTTCTTCCTGATTCGTCTTTTTTTTTTTTTGGGGGGGGGGGGGTGAGTCGGTTTGTGTGGGGTTTTCTTTATGGGTGTGTTTTCTCTTTCTCTCTCGATTTCTTTCTCTCTCTCTCTCGTTCTCTCTCTCTGTCTCTCTCTTTCTCTCTCCATCTCTTCCACTCTCTTTCTCTCGTTCTTTCTCTCTCTCTCTCTCATTCTCTCTCTCTCTCTCTCGTTATCTCTCTCTCCCTTTCCTTCTCTTTCTCCCTCCCTCTCTCTCTCTCTCTCTCTCTCTCTCTCTCTCTCTCTCTCTCATTCTCATTCTCTCTCTCTCCCTTTCTTTCTCTCCCTCTCATTATTCTTAAAAGCAATTAGTCAATTTAATTCACATTTCTGTTCGTATGTTTTCTTCCGCCATTCACTTGTCCTAGTCTAAGAGGGGAATCGAATCCTTTAAATATATATTATATTATCATCATCATCTATATTTTCCTTTGCTTCTTTTTTTTTCTAGACAAGACGTTCCAGGGTCCTTTTCCTCTCTTTCCCCTTTTCTTCCCCTGTTTTATTGCACTTTATAGACATTCTCTCCCGTGCTTAATATTTAAAAGATGTACTCCCCGTCCTCTTCCATTTGTAACATTTAAAAGATGTACTCCCCTTTTGCTCTCTAAGATTTGGGTGGTCGTCCCTTCTAAAATTCCCGTGCCTTCCTGTCCGCTTAATTCATGCTCGATTTTCTTTACCTTTTTGTCTGTCTGTGTGTCTGTCTGTCTCCTTTTCTTTCTCTCTCTTTCTGTCTCTTTCTTTCGCTGTCTTTCGCTGTCTTTCGCTGTCTTTCTCTCTCTCTCTCTCATTCTCTTTCTCTCTCTCTCTCTCTCTCTCTCTCTCTCTCTTCGTCTCTCTCTTTCTCTCTCGCTCCTTTTCGCTCTCTCTCTCTCTCTCTCTCTCTCTCTCACCTCCCTCCCCATCTCTCTCTCCATCTATCTATCTTTACCTCTTTGTCTGTCTGTGTGTCTGTCTGTCTCCTTTTCTTTCTCTCTCTTTACTGTCTCTTTCTGTCCCTTTCTCTCGCTCTCTCTGGCTCTCTCTCGCTCTCTCTCTCTCTTTCTTGCTCTCTCTCGCTCTCTCGCTCTCCCTCTCTCTTCCTCTGTCTATCTATCTATCTATTTATCTGTATCTATCTAACTCTCTCTCTCTCTCTCTCTCTCTCTCTTCCTCCCTCCCTCTCACTTCCCTCCCCAACTCTCATTCCATCTATCTATCTATCTTTACCCCTTCCTTCTTTACCCCCCTATCCCCTACCTCCCTCTACCCTATCCCCCCTATCCCCCCCGACCCCCCTCTCCCCTAACCCCCCCCCCCCCCCCGGCCTGCGAAGGAGCGCGATACCCCGGGGCGCGACAGCTGACGTAGTACCGAATCTGGTTGATAGATGGCTCTGTCCTCGCCTGGGTGTCATGGCCGCCTCCTCCTGATGGTTTATTGCTATTATAAAACATCGACTCTGATCTTGTTGGCTCTTGATACTTGATCAGTGGAGGTGATCTTCTCTTCTTCTCTCTCTCTCTTTCTTTATTCCTTTATTCTTGTGGTTTGTTGTTTTCTCTTCTTGTTCTTGGTCTGTTTTTATATATTTTTTTTTTTTTTTTTTTTTTTTTTTTTTTGGGGGGGGGTTCTTAAGCTTCGAATTTTCAGCGTTGTCTTTTTTTCCTTTTTTTTTTTTTTTTTCTTTTCTCTGTTTAATCCACCTTATTTATTTTGTATTATACGGTTTTTGTTTCCTTTTACTCTGTTCTCTTAATTAACTCGTAATATTTTTTGTATTATCCGTCTTCTTTCAACTTTGTTTCCATTTTCCTCTTCCGTCTTTCATTATTCTTCGCTTTCTCTTTCCTCTTCCATTTTTCTCTCCTTGTTCCCCTTCTTCCTCTATCTTATTCTCCCTCTCCTTCGTCTCTCCTTCTGCCCCTCGCCATTTTCTTGAAGATGTTCATGAAATAATTAGATTTGTGTGTAATTAAGTTTATATATATATATATATATATATATATATATATATATATATGTATGTATGTATATGTGTGTGTGTGTGTGTGTGTATTTTTTTTATCTGTTATTATTATTTTTTTTTTTTTAGCTACGTGTGTTTTATTATTTATGTGAGTGTGTGCACAGTATATATATGTTTTGTAGATTTATAGATAGATAGATAGATTTGTGTGTCTGCGTATGTGTGCGTATACGTGTGTGTGTGTATGGTGTTTGTCTGTGTATGTGTGTGTACACGTGCATATACATATGTATATGTATATGCATGTACATATGCATAGTGTATGTGTGTATGTATGTGTTGGGTATTTGTATATGAGTGTGTATATATATGTGTGTATATTTATATGTGTATGTATACATCTGTGTCTGTTCGTGTGTATGTAATCCTAAACATCGACAGCTCCACACGAGAGAGTGTTTATGAGCAGCGTGTGTAATTCAAAGCAGTTGAGCTTAAACATGTAAACCTTTTTTTTTTGTTTTCACTCAGAACAACATGGACAGAGGGCGACGTGTTCCTGTGTTCTTGGACGTTCTTTGGTGCTGTTCTTTTCGCTGTTTTTTTGTTGGTTTATTTGTTTTTTGTTTTTTTTCTCTCTCTCTCTTCTCTCTTTTTCTGTTTTTTCTGTTTCTTTTTTTTCATCTTCTTCCTTTCTTCTTCTCCCTCTTTCTCTCTTTTCTTTTTCTTCCGTTTCTGTTTCTCTTGTTCTATTTTGTTCCATTTGTTTCCTTCTCCTTCTTCTTCATTTTTTTCTTCTTCTTTCTCATTTTTTTTCTTTTTTTTTTTTTTGTTTTGTTTCTCTTTATCTGCTTCTGTTTTCTCTTTCTTTCCTTTCTTTCGCTTGTGATGGAATCCTTTTTATTCTTATTCTTTTTCTTTTTTTCGTTTGTTTCTCTTTCTCTCCTTTCTTCTTCTTCTTCTTCTTCTTCTTTTACCTCTTCTTCCTCTTTCTTTGGTATCTTTTCTTTCTCTCCATTCTTCTTCTTCTTCTTCTTTTTCCTCATCTTCTTCTTTCTTTCGTATCTTTTCTTTCTCACTTTTTTTTATTCTTCTTCTTCTGTTCCTATTTATTCAGTTCATTCCTCAGTCCTCAATCCTTCCGCTTTTCTCTCTTCCTCCCCCTCCCCTCTTGTTCCCTCTCCCTTCCCCTCTCCCCCTCTTCCTTTCGCCTCCTCCCTCTATCTTTATTTCCTCCTTCCTCCACCTCCTTTTTCTACCCTTCTCCCCTTCCCCTCCCCCTCCCCCTCCCCCTTCTCCCTCCTCCCTCTTCCCCCTTTCCCCTTCCACTCTCCCCCTCCCCCTCCACCCCCGTACTTGTAACCTCTTCCACCTCCATTTCCTACCTTTATTCTTTCCCCTTTTCCCTTCCAACCCCTATCTTAACCCCTTCCCCCTCCCCCTCCACTTTTACCCCTCTCCCCACCCCTCCCCTACCCCCTTCCACCTCCACTTCCACATTTGCCCCTCTGCCCTCCACTTCCCTCCCCCCCCTCCACTTCCACCTTTCACCCTCCCCTCCCCTACCCCCTCCACTCTCCCCTCCATCAGTCCATCCACCACGCGCTCGCCCGCACGCACGCACGCGGGAGTCATCCAAGCTAAAAGAAAAGATTCCTACAGCTGTTGCCCGACGAGTGTCAGCACCGACTGTCAGCTACGAGTGTCAGACCCCCCCCCCCTTCCCCTCCTCTCTTACCCTTTCCTCCACTCCCCTTCTCCCTCCCTTCCCCCCTCCCCCCCATCTGCTGATTGCACCGCAACGCAAAATACACTATCACCTCCCCTCCCCCCTTTCCCTCTCCCTCTTCCCTCCTCTCCCCTTCCACCTCTTTCCCCTCCCCTCTCCTCCCCCTCCACCTCTTTCCCCTTCCCTTCCCCCTTCTCCCCTCCACCTCTTTCCCCTCCCCTCTCCCCTCCTTCCTCCCCTTCTCAACCCCCCTCCCCTACCTCCTCCCCCTTACCCCCCTCTCCCCTCCTCCTCCCCTCTCTCCCCCATTCAAACTCGCCAGTGTTATCTTTATGATCAAACTTGCGGCTAAAACTGTATTTTCCCTTGTTAACTTGGCTCTGATATACACGGAGCGTACACACTAAACTTCCATTGTAAATACACGTGACTTTGTGTGTGATTATTATTTCCTTGAATATATTACGAGTGTGAGAGGAAGAGGAGGAGGAGAGTGGAGAGTGAGTGTGTGTTGTGTGTGTGAGTGTGTGTGTGGTTGTGTGTGTGTGTGTGTGTGGTTGTGTGTGTGTGGTTGTGTGTGGTTGTGTGTGTGTGTGTGTGTGGTTGTGTGTGTGTGTGTGTGGTTGTGTGGGTGTGTGTGTGTGTGTGTGTGTGTGGTTGTGTGTGTGTGTGTGTGGTTGTGTGTGTGTGTGTGTGGTTATGTGTGTGTGTGTGTGTGTGTGTGTGGTTGTGTGTGTGTGTGTGTGGTTGTGTGTGTGTGTGTGTTGTTGTGTGTGTGTGTGTGTGTGTGTGTGTGTGTGTGATTGAGTGTGTTGTTCGTGTGTGTGTGTGTTTATTTGTTGTATATGTGAATGAAAGTATGTATGTATCATGTATTTGTAAAT
>NC_061828.1:37764560-37772733 GCF_019202785.1 Penaeus chinensis | reverse complement strand
GGCCAATGCAGATCTAGGAGCCTCGCCGCGAATACCCCGCCGACACCCGAGCCGGGCGACAGCAAGGAAAGCGTCTCGCTCAGACCGTCAACAGCGCCTCAGGTAAGAAAAGGTTCTGGCACAATCTCGGCCTTTGTGGTTGTGCGGACTCAGAAAGGGAGCGGAAACGAGAGGCTGCGATCTGTCCTTTCCTATCTATCTCTCTTATTTCCTCTATCTTTATATATTTCTCTTTCTCGCTCCTTTCCTCCCTCCCCCCTCTCTTCCTCTATTTCTATCTATTTCTCATTCTCTCTCCTTCCCTCTCCTCCCTCTCTCTCCATCTACCTCCCTCTTACCCTCCCTCCCTCTTCCTATCTCACATTTTCTCTATCTCTCCCTCCTTCCATTCCCTTTATCTCTCTCTCTCTTCCTCTTTCTTCCTCCCTGTCGTCCAGGTAGTATCTCCCCTTATCTAACATTGTTTACTGATACATTCCCATGTAAAGCGGGTAATAGTGGACAACAAGGAATGACACGCAAATAAGGAACACAATCAAAACACCATAATCAGATAGAATCCTGTGGTATATTTTTTTTATCATTACTATTGTTGTTATCATTATTATTCGTTTAATTTTGATGTAAATGATTAATTATATTTTATTTCTTTGACCATCTTTATCTTTATGATCGTAATAATAATAATTGTTACTATCATTATCACAGTTCTTATCACTATTATTGTTATGATTCTACTTGTGTTTCAAGGGATTTTAGTGGGAAAGAAGGGGTGAATTTAAAGGTTTGTGAGTTAGAGGGAGAGGCAGAGTGGGAAAGGGAAAAGGAAAGCAAGAGATAGGGGAAGGGTGGGAGAGGGAGAGGGGAGGAAAAGAGAGAGAGGAAAGGGAAAGGGTAGTGAGAGAGGGAAGGGGGGAGGTGGAGGGAGATCGAAAGAGTGAGAGAAAGGTGAAAGGGGAAGTGGTAGGTAGGATGAAATGGGTGAGAGAGGGAGTGGGAAGGGAAAGAGAAAGAGGAAAATGAAATTGGATGTGGCAGAGGAAAGGGAAAGAAAGATGGGAGAGGGGAAGTGAGAGAGGGAGAGGGAAGGGGGGAGGGGGAGAGATAAGGAAATGGAAAGAGAGAGGAAAGGGAAAGGGGAAGTAAGAGAGGGAAGAGAACGAGAGAGGAGGGAGAGTGAAGGAGAGAGAAAAGTGGAAAAGGGAAGTGAGAGACGGAGAGTGAAGTGGAGAGGTGGAGAGACAGGGAAGGGAAGAAGAAAGAGGAAGGCGAGAGGGAAGGGAGAGAGAGAGAGGGGGGGGGGGGGGAAGGAGAAATGAGAGAGAGGAAAGAGAAAGAGAAAGAGGAAGGGTAGTGGTGGAGGGAGAGGGAAGGGAAAGAAGGAGGGGGAAGGGCAAGTGTTATCAGTATTGATAACAAGATACCAATATTAACAATTAATAATGGTAATAATGATAATAGTAATAATGATAATAATGATAATATTGTTAATTATAATGGCAATAATGATAATGATAATAATGATGATAATAATAATAATAGTAATAATAATAATAATAATAATAAAGATACTAATAACAATAACAACAATGGTCAAGATAATGGTAATAATGATGATAATTGTTATTACAAAAATATAATAAATAAGATAATAAAAATATTAATGTCGATATGATAAAAATAATAACATTCATATTCATAATAATAACAATAATAATAACAATAGTTGTCGTATTGCAAAGTTGTGTGGTAAGCGTGGCAAGAGTTCTTTATTGCTAATATATTTATTTTAGACTTAATTTAGCATTTCACTCATTAGTATTAGCTTATTTCAACGTTCAAATTTTCTCGGAGGCTCCAGGTTACAATTTAAATTACTTAATATGGTTGTATGAAAGAAAAGAATGAAGGTCAAGGTACACGGTGTATTTACAAGTAACACTCGTATTATCAAAATCAAAAATAATAATATATCCCGAGATTTTCCCATGTGCTTACAAAATGCCGCTGGGGGGGGGGGGGGGGGGTTGGTTTGCGAAGTTCTAGCTTCGCCCGGGCCTTCTAGATATGGCCCGGCCTGTGTCAGCTTTTTTACGGCTGTCTCATTGAGTTGTCTGACACTCGGTGCTTACCGTGGCGGCGGGATTGCCAGCAGGCGCTCCTGCCGCCATGGTGTAAGCATTTCGCATAGCCTCTTTACCAGCACGGCGGCTGTTGTGGGCGGTCCATGTCTCAGGAATTGTGTATGGTTACAATTTTCTAGGTAGTGGACTAGTGTGGCGTTCGGCTCGCCGCAGTGCTTGCAGCACCATTCATCGCGTTCGATTGTTGGGATAATCTGCCATGCACAGTGGTAACCTAGGCCGCTGGGCAGAACAGGACTGGCGAGCCATGGAAGTAGCTGTGTTCGTTCTCTCTCCCTCTCTGCCTTGTCTGGGCAGAACGAGGGGTGTATATACCAGCAATACCCACCACTTCCAAGACAGTGCGGGCTCGTTTGCATACGCAAATCGTTGGTCTGCGTCTTAACTAGCGTTACGGCGCTGCGCTCGTCCCCGCGTTCACTACATAGTAATAATAATAATAATAATAGTAATAATAATGATAACGTTCATAATAATAATCCACAGTGATAATAATAACATTGGTAATACTAATGACAATAGTCATGGCAATGATAATTTATAATATATATATATTTTTTTTATATTCATATAATGATAAAAATAAAAAGTTGTAATTACAATAATAATATAATGATAATGATTATATTAAAGATCATTATATAATACTCTCATAATAATAATGGATGAGTATGATGATAACAATGATAACAATAAGAAATATATCAAATGTGATAATTAACAAAAATAGTAGTAACATTAAGGATGATAATAATACCAATAATAATTTTAATGATAATGATAATGACAAGCACAACAGCAATAATAATATTGACGTTAAACACCAGTTTGTTATTTACGAGAATCTTATAACAATAATGATAATAAAGAGTGCAATATTGAAGATAATGAGGACATGTATAATAACAATGGTAAAGAGGGGTTAATGATAGTATTGTTGTAAGACTTATCATAATCATATCGCTAAGTACTTGTTTGTTCTTATAAGTATATGATGTTCAGGCTATGGTAACTGTAGTGATTACAGGAATGATCAAAGTGGGAGCATAATAATGCTACAGCTATTAGTGATTTTTAGGGTGAAGAAAAAGATAATGGTAATGATTATAACAATAACAATAATCAAGGGTAATAACTCTCTATCTCTTCCCCTCTCTCTTTCACTTCTTTTTTATTCCTAAACTCTTCTCTCCCTCCTCCCCCCTCTCTCCCTTTCTATCTTATTCTTTCTTTCTCTCTCCTTCTCCCTTCCTCTCCTCTCCTTCTCTCTCTTTCTCTCACTTTCCCCCCTCCTACCTTCCATCCATCTCTGTGTCTCTATCTCTTCTTCCATCTCTCTATGACTCTTTCCCTCTCCCCCTCTCTATCCTCCACCACTTTCTTTCACAATCTCTTTCTCCTCCCCACCTCCTCTCTCTCTCGTTCTCTGACTCTCTCTCTGTCTCTCCCTTTCTTCTTCTCCTTCTCTCTCTTTCTTCCTTTCCTTCTCTCTCTCTATCTCTCTCTCTCTTCCCTCTCTGTTCCTATACTCTCCTCTCTCTCTCTCTCTATTTCTCTCTCTCTCTCTTTCTCTCTCTCTCCGTTTCCTCTCCAACCCTCTCCTTGCCTCTCTCCCTCCTTCCCTCACTTCCTCCCTCCCACCTTCCATCCGTTATTCTCTCTCTCTCTCTCTTTCTCTCTCTCTTTCCTTCTCCGTTCCTCTGTTCTCTATCTCTCTCTTTCTCTCATTTCCCCCCTCCCACCTTCCATCCATCTCTCTCTCTCTCTCTTTCCCTCTCTCCTAACCCCTCCCTCACGTTCCCTCTCTCTTTATAATACCCACCTCTCTCGCACACACACCCCAATCTGTCCCCACTCCTCTCTCCATCTCTCTCTTTCTTCCTCTCTCTCTCTTTCTGTATTCTTTCCCTCTCCATCTCACTCTTTCTCTCTCTACTCTCTATCATTCTTTCTCCTGCCCTAGCCCTCTCTCTCACTCTCACACCCTCTTTCTCTCTTTCCCTTCTTCCATCTCTCTAAAGATCTTTTTCTTTCCCTCTCTCCCTTTCTTTCTATCTCCTCTACCGTCTCTCTTTATTTCTCCTCCCCCCCCCCCTTTATCTCTCTCTCTCTCTCTCTCTCTCTCTCTCTCTCTCTCTCTCTCTCTCTCTCTCTCTCTCTCTCTCTCTCTCTCTCTCTTTCTCACTCACTTTGTCTGCCTCTCTCTCTCTCTCTCTCCCTCTTCCCCTCCCTCTCTCTCTTTCTCTTCTTCTTCTCTCTCTCTCTTCCTCCCCATGTCTCACCGTTTGCTTATATCCCGCTCTCTCTCTATCTATCTCTCTGTGATTTCCTCTCTCTTTGTCTAGTTTTCTCTATCTATTTATCACTTTTTCTCTTTCCCTTCCCTCTTTGATTCTCTATCTATCTCACTCTCTCTCTTTCTCTCCCTATCTCTCTTTTCCCTTCCTCCCTCCAGCTCTCTCCTATCTATCCATCTCTCTCTCTCTTCCTTTCTTCTCTCCAGCTCTCTCACTATTTATCCATCTTTCTTGCTCTCTCTTTACTTTCCTCTTTCTCTCTACCCCCCTCTCTCTTTCTTTTCCCTTCCTCCCTCCAGCTCTCTCACTATTTATCCATCTTTCTCGCTCTCTCTCTCTCTTCCTCCCCATCTCTTTCTCCCTTACTCCCCCTGTCTCACCGTTGTCCTCTCTCTCTATCTATCTGTGTGTGTGTGCTTTCCTCTCTCCTTTTGCTTCTCTCCCTCTCTACATCTATCTATTTATAATTTTCTGTCTCCCCTCCCTCTTTCCCTCTCTGTCTCTCTCTCACTCTCTCTCTGTCTCTTTCTTTCCTCTCTCTCCTTCTCTCTCATTCTATCCCTCACTCTCTATATATCTCCCCTCTCTCGCATACACATGTCTACCCTTCTCCTCTCTCTGTCTCTCTTTTCTTTCTCTCTCTCTTCCTCCCTCTCTTTCTCCCACACTTTCTCTCTCTCATAGAATTTGAAGACTATCATATTATACCAAGCATTTCCATGAAAAATGGAGTACACATAGACAGATACATGACTTTCGAAACATACATGGATAACACTAAAAATAAATGTGCCCATTTCTTAAAAGTAATGGGCACACTGATATACCTAGATCACATAAAAACAAAAAAAAAATCCCACTGAGGCGAATATTATTGTTGTACAAACCCTTCCGCCTCTCTCTCTTTCTCCTTCTCACCTCTCTTTCCCTCCCTTCCCCTCTCCTCTCTCTCTCCCTTTCTCGCTCTATCTCTTTATCGCTTTCTGTCTCTCCCCTCCCTCTTTGCCTCTCTCTCTCTTTGTTGTCTGTCTCTCTCTCTCTCTCTCCTTCCCTCTCTATATCAACTCTTACACGTGCACTTTTACCCCTATTTCTCTCTGTCTCTCTCTCTTTCCTTTCTATTTCTCTCCCTCCGTCTCTCCCACACTCGATCTCTCTTTGTCCCACACTTCTCCTCCCTTATCTCTCTCTCTCCCCCTCTCTCTTTATCTATCTCTTTATGTTTCTCCCCACCCCTTTGCCCCTCTCTTTACTCTCCATTTCTCTCCTTCTCTCTCTGCTTCCTTTCCTTATTTCCCACCTTCCATCTGTCACTATCTCTCTTTCACTGTTTCTCTCTCTTCTTTCTTTCTCTTTTTTTCCCAATCTCATTTTAGCTCTCTCTTTTTTTTCTCTTCCTCCCTCTCTCTCTCGCCTTTTCTCTCTCTCCCTGCCTCTTTCACTCTATCTCTCTCTATTTCGCTTTCCCCATTCCTTCTGTCTCTATCTTACATATCTCTCTCCTTCCCACTCTTTCCTTGTCTCTTACTTTTTTTCTCTCCCCTTCTCTCCATCTCTAACTCACTCTTTCTTCTGCCTCCTTACCCCCTTCAATCTTTCCCTTGTTTCACCTCTCTTTGGATCTATCTCTTTCTTTCCCTCTCTCCCTTTCTAAATTTCTCATCTACCTTCTCTATCTCTTTCTCCATCCCCCCTCCCCTCTCTCTCTCTTTCTGTCCCACTCTTTCCCTCCCCCACTTCTCTCTCTTTCTCTCTTTCACTCAATCATTTTCTCTGCCTCTCTGTCTCTCTCTTTTTCTCTTTCTTTCTCTCACCCTCTCGATTTCTCTTTGCCCCACACTTCTCCTCCTCTTTCTCTTTCTTTTTCTTTCTCTCCCTTCCTCTTTCTCTCTGTCTGCTCCTTCCCCTTCTTTCTTTTTTCAGCTCTTTCCCTCTCTCTCCTCTCCCCGCCACCTCTCTCTCTCTCTCTCCCTCCCTCTCTCTGTTTCCCTTCTTCCATTTCTCTTTCTTTCCCTCTCTCCCTTCTACCTTTGGTTTCTCTTTCTCCTTCCCTCCCCCCCTCTCTCTCTCTCACTCTCTCTTTTCCTTCCTCTCCATCTCTCTCTCTCACTCAATCACTTTGTATGACTCTCTCTCTCGCTCTTTCTTTCTCTCACTCCCTCATGTTATCTCTTTGTCCCGCACTTCTCTCTCACTCACTCACTCATTTACTATGTCTGCCTCTCTCTCTCTCTGCCTGCACCTCCTCTTCCCTCCTTCTTTGCCTCTCTTTTTCTCCCTTCCTCCTCTATCTCACCATTTGTCTGTGTGTGTGTGTCTGTGTGCTTCCCTCTCTCTTTCTGTATGCCTCTCTCCCTCTCTCTCTATCTATCTATCGCTTTCTCCCCCCCCTCTTTGCCTCTCTCCCTCTCTACCTCTCTCACCTTTTCTATCTCTCTGTCTCTCTCTAGGTTTCTCTCTCTCTCTTTTCCCTTCCTCCCTTTATCTCTCTCATTATCTATCTTTCTGTCTCTCTGTCTCGGTCTCTCTATTTCTTTCTCTCTCTTTCTCGGCCTCACTGCATCTTTCTCTCTCTTTCTCTGCCTCACTGTATCTTTCTCTCTCTCATTCTCTTTCTCCTTTTTTACATCTCTCCCTCCAACATTCTTTCTCCCCTTTTCTATCCCTCTCACTCTTTCTCTCTAAAATTCTTTGTTTCCTCTTCTGTCTCTCTCCTCTACCTTCTCTCTCTCATTCACTCTCTCTTTCTCCTTCCAACCCTCTCTTAATCTCTCTTTCTTTCTTTATCTTTCTCTATCTCTCACTTTGTCTGCCCCCCCCCCCCCTCTCTCTGCCCTCCCCTCTCTTTCTTTCTCTCTCTCTTTTTTTCTTTCATTCTCTCATCCCCCATTTGTTTCTCTCTCTCTGCCCCCACCTCTCTTTCTTTCTCTTTCTCTCTTTCTTTTTTTACTTTTTCTCCTTCCCTTCTTTATCTCTCTCTCTGTTCCTCCTCTCTTTCTTCTCCCTCTCCTTCTCTCTCCTCTCTCTCTTTCTACTGTCCTTCCAACTTCTCTCTCTCACTCATTCTGTCTGCCTCTCCCTCTGTCTCTGTCTCTCTCTCTCTCTCTCTTTTCCCTTCCTCACTCCCTCTCTTTGATGATCTCTCTCTCTCTCTTCCAGTCATTTTCTCTATATCTCTCTCACTCTCTCTCTCTCTTTGCCTCACCGCCTTTTGTCTCTCTCCATTATCATCTCTCTCCTTCCAACATTCTTTCTCTCTCCTCTTTCTCCAGCCTTCCCTTTGTCTCTCTTTTCCTTCTTCCATCTCTCTACAAATCTTTGTTTCCCTGTCTCCCTTTGTGTATCTCTCCTCTCCTTCTTTCTTTTATGCACTCTCTCTCTCTCCCCCCCCCCCTCGATCTCTCTTTGTCCCACACTTCTCCCCTCTCTCCTACTGCGCTCTTCATTCTTTCTCTCCTCTTCCTATCTATATCTTTTGTTACTCCCTCATCTTTGCCTTTCTCTCTTTCTCTCTCCTCTCCATATCCTTTCTCTCTCTCCCTTCCTCCCTCCCTTTCTCCTTCCATCTGTCATTCTTTTCTTTTTTTTCTTTCTCTCTTCTCTCTTCATCTTTCTTTATATCCTCCCTCTCTCTTCAGCCCCCCCCCCCCCCTCTTTCACACAACTTCTTCTCTCCCGCCCTCCTCTCTGTCTCTATCTCTCTCTCTGTTCTTTCTCTCTCTCTTTTCCGTT
>NC_061828.1:37749434-37764460 GCF_019202785.1 Penaeus chinensis | reverse complement strand
TTCTCTTTCTACCCCCCTCTCTCTCGCTCTCTATCTATCCTCTCTCTCTCTCTCTTTCTTTTTATCCCCCTCTCTCCCATTCTGCATGTATCTTCTTTCTCTCCAACGCAATGCCATAACAGCCACCGCTCGCCAGAGCTGACCCATGCGCCCAGCTCGTGAAAGAGGTGCGCGTCTCGCATGTGTATGCTTACATGATCGCAAACATTCACATGCACACGGCGCACGCAGATACTCACACGCGCTCCGCATATATTTGGTAAAACAGGCAAAGCGCACACACAAGCTCAAACACACCCACCCAAACACACACGCACAGACACGCCCTACTGAAACAACAAACATAAATACGCATACCCATACACACAAACTAGCAAGCACATACTCATTAACGCATGTACACATACACACATGTACACATGCATGCATGTGCACATACACACATGTACACATGCATGCATGTGCACATACACACATGTACACATGCACAAAAAAACACGAATTCACACACACACAAACACATACACATGTACACACACACACACACACACACACTAACACATACACACAAAGGGGACGGAGGGGGCATCTCAAGAGAAAGAACCGTGAGAGAGGAAGGGAGGGAGAGGAGGAGAAAAAAAAACAAAAATAGAGCAAGGGAGACAGAGAGGAGGCAGGGAGAGGGAAAGAGAGAAAGATAAAAAGTGAGTGTGTGTGTGGGAGCGGAAGAGAGAAAAAAAAATGAAAAGAAAGAGAGACAGATAGGTTTGAGAGGGGGAGGTAGAGAAAGAAAAGAAAAAAGAAAAAGAAAAGAAAGAGAGCAAGAAAGACAGGGAGGGAGAGAGAGATAGAGAACACTCATCGGTCCTAAACAAGCCTCGTTTGTATGCCTTCCGTTAACCCAATGCCGAAGGGCATGGCGTGTACTTACATGCCATGTCTAACACACAGATGGATACGCTTGTACTAAGTCACCTGTCTCGCCCGTTTACCCTTTTCCTTTATTTACACAAATATTTTACGTTATTTTATTTTGTTGTTTCTCATGTTTATAAAATTACAATAATTATAATTGTTGATATGGCAGAAGAATTCATCTTCCCTGCGTGTATTAAGCCAGTTTGAATGGTCAATGCATATATATGACTCGTTGTGGGGATTATTCAAACACAAGAGTTGATGCGCTTAACTCTGTTTTGAGGAGGATCTACGCAGTACACCCGAGGGTTGTTTACATTAAGGATATAGAAGTCTGCCGCTAGATGGCGTACAAAAAAGAAAACATACTCTTATATGGGTAACTTAACAAAATGTATTTTTACCTTAGTTTAGGTAATATGAGGTGTATCATTGATAAATGAGATAAAAGTATCCTTATACTATTAACCATTTTTGATTATTCCAACACCCCCTCTTAATTAAAAATGGGTACGTCATCTCAAAATCTATCCCCTGATATATTTAAAAACTTCCAACTTCTTCTGGTTTACAGGTTTTGTAAATATATCTTCTGGATTCTGCTGTGTAGGAACATAAAATAACTTTACATTACCCTTTTCTACTTCATCTCTAATGAAATGGTAACGAATATCAATGTGCTTTGATCTTTGGTGATTTACTGGATTTTTGGCAAGATTAATAGCACCTTGATTATCAACTCCTAAGTCTACAGACTTTAACTTAAATCCTAACAGATCAGATACAGTTTGTCCTAAGAACTTTGCTTCCTGAATGGCGTAAGTAAGGGCCATGTACTCTGCTTCACAAGATGAAAGTGCAACTGTCTGTTGCTTTTTACTTCTCCATGATATAAGTGGTCCATCTTTACGTAATTGAAAACAATATCCTGATATGTTTTTTCTGTCTTCAGATGATCCCCAGTCTGAATCACAAAAGTCTTTGAGTTGAATTGATTCATCTGACTTTCTAAATGTAAGACCATATGTCATGGTGCCTTTCAAGTACTCCAGAACTTGCTTAGCAGAATTTAATTGAGCTTTTGTGGGTTTTGACATATATTGTGAAAGTTTTGAAACCACATAGCACAAATCTGGTCGAGTACCTGTCATAATATATATGAGACTTCCAACCACTTCTCTGTAAAGAGTTGCATTAATTAACTCATTAGATTCTACTGTTGAGGTGTTTACAATACTTGGATCACATGGTATATTCCTTGCATAACAATCTGACATGTTGAATCTGTCCAAAATCTTTTCTACATATTTGGTTTGATTCACCTCAATGTAATCTTTACCTGTAACAAATGACATTCCAAGAAACCAGTTTAGTTTGCCTAAATCAGTCATTCTAAATTTTTGACAAAGAGATTTCTTACATTTGTCCATCAGGGACATGTTACTGCTTGTAATAATTAAGTCATCCACCCATAAAAGCACAACAATATCATCGTACCTATCATGCTTTAGATACAGACAATGATCACTCTGTGATTGTTTGAATCCTTCTGAAATAAAGAAATTATGGATTACACTATTCCACATCCTGCCACTTTGCTTCAGACCATAAAGTGACTTTTTCAGTTTACAGTACAAAACATTCCCATCACTATCTTTTTCCTCATAACCTTCAGGTTGTTCTACATAAATTTCATGATCAATATCAGCATTTAAATAAGCTATTTTCACATCCATTTGGTGTATTACCATATTTTTATGTACAGTCACATCCAATAAAGCACGAAGTGTAGACATTCTTGCTGTTGGTGCAAAGGTCTCTCCATAGTCAATGTCTTTTACCTGTGAATATCCTTTGGCGACATACCTTGCTTTGTATTTTTCTTCCTTGTTTGGTCCAGGTTTTACTTGATAGACCCATCTCCCACCTACTGCTGTATGTGACTCAGGCAGTGTGGTAAGGTCATATGTGTTATTGTCTTGGAGTGAAGAGATTTCCTCGTCCATTGCTTTCTTCCACTGGGGTCCTTCTGGAGATGCAATAGCCTCTTGGTAGGTGACTGGTACTGGGATATGTGACATTCGGTAGCAATGATGTATAAAGCTATTATGTATCACACTGGAGGTACTGTCGTCCAGTTCCTCAGTAATGTAGTCATCTAATTTTGAGGGTTTACGTCTTTCTCGAGTTGGATATCTTCTTTCTTCACCTATGTTATCTGGTGTTTCGTCTTGATTTCCTTGAAGTCTACTCTCCACCAAGATGTCATCTTCATCTGAGGTTTGCTCATCATTCGGTGGGCTCAGTTACATTGGGTAAGTTCTCCCTGAACTTAGCACATCTTATTTTCTTTACTGTTTGAGATTCTGGGAAGTAAATTAAGTAGGCTGGGCTCTGGTCATCATAGCCCACAAATATTCCTTCCTTACTCCTGGGATCAAGTTTCTTCTTCTCTTGTTCATATGCGAAACATCTTACTCCAAATATATTCATTTTGCTGATGTTTGGCCGTCTTCCAGTATGCATTTCCACTGGAGTCTTCCGAGTTCTGGGATTATAACACCTATTCCTGATGTAACAAGCAGCCTTCACAGCATAGCCCCACATATCTTTGGGTAATTTGGACTCAATCAGTAAACATCAAGCCATATCAAAAATTGATTTGTGTGATCTCTCAACTGTTCCGTTTTGATGTGGAGAGTAGGGTGCAGAAAACTCTTGTTTAATCTTATTCTCTATAAGGAGTGTTCTGAATTCCTTATTTGTAAATTCTGTTCCGTGGTCACATCTCAGGCGTTTTATACTGCCATATGGTGTTGTTTCTGCAAGATATCTCTTCATAGCATGCACTGTATCACCCTTATTCTTAATGAGGTAGATTCTAAGAGCTCCTGAATAGTCATCTATGAAAGAGACACTGTACCTGTAACCTCCTTTAGCTGCTGGATCAATAGGTCCTACTACATCACAGTGTACTAAATCTAAAGACTGTTTAGCCTTTTTGTCAGGCTCTCTATTTCTATACTGTGTCATCTTACCAAGAGCACATGTGGTACAGCTGAACTTGTTTTTACTCAAAATGTGCATTCCGTCAACAGTTGCTTCAAGCTTTTGCACATCAGCTACATTACAGTGTCCTAGAATTTTATGCCAATGCTCTAGGGTGTGCTTTGCTTCTCCTGAATGGATCTTATTGAGTTTATCCATTTGAGAGTTTGTGTGTAGCTTACCTCTACGTAAGTAGAACAATTTGTTTTTCTCTACAATGTCAAATATTCTACCATCCTTGGTGGTTAGTGAACTGCCATTAGGGGAAAAAGTAATGCTGTGTCCACTCTTAATGGCTTTCCATACTGACATGATGTCTTGCTTAAATCCTGGTATGTATAGTGCATCTTTTAACACAATACTCCTTGAGTTGCCGTCTCGATCTTGGATAAAGTCCTTGACATCACCAACTCCCTGTACAGTTCCTTGTTGCCTTTGGCCATCTGCCAGTTCTATGTAATGGTTTTGTGGATCAAAAGACTCTTGGAATCTCACAAATTTTGGTTCATTTATCTCTATATGTGAAGTGCAACCACTGTCAATCATCAGTAAACTTTCATCTGCTTCTAAGCTTGATATATTCTGTTTTCCAATGTCACACAACTCCGAGGTCCCTTCAACAGGTCGTAACCTTCATGAATGTGTAATATGGAAAGAATATTCATAATTTTGTTCTTCGCTTGTGTCATTTGCAGAATTTACTGAGTTATTCTTCCTGGGGTTCTTTGTCCTACATTCACTGGTATTGTGAGTTCTTGACTGATGAAATTCACACCATTTCTTATTATTCTGATATTTGTTTACTCCTTTAAACTCACCACGTTTATTACATTTTGATGCAAAATGGCCTGGTTCACCACACTTAAAGCATCTCTTCTGTTTAAATGTACTGTTGCCATGGGCTACCATCACTCTTTCTGTACCAGAATTTTCTCTGAGGCGATCTTCATAGCTCAATATGGCTGTCTTTAATCCAGTGTACTCATATGGTGGGTCACGTTGATTAGCAACATCTACAAATTTGTTGTACTTTGGTGGAAGTCCTTTCAGTGTACTTGTCACTAAGGGACGATCACTAACACTCTCACCTGATTCTCTTAGTGCTGATACTATTTCCTCCATGGATGATAGATACTCTGTAACACTGCCATCTTCCATTCTTTTGTTTATAAATGACCCCCATAAAGCATATAATCTGTGGTGTGTTTCTCTCATGTAATGCTTTCGTAGCACTGCTAAAGCTTTCACGCCATCTCCTCTTGCTTCACGTTTTATCATGCCAAGTGACATTCTGTCAAAGTAGCAAGTCAAATAACTGTAGATTGTCCTTGTGGCATCCTCCAGATTATAACCATCTGGGCGTTCAGAAGCATGCTTATCAAATGCAAGATGTAGTTTCATAACATACAACACACCTTGAAAATGTTCTTCCCACAAGTCATAATTGTTTGCATTACCATCAAATGTCTTAAATCTGGGCCCATAACCTGTTGATATGGCAGAAGAATTCATCTTCCCTGCGTGTATTAAGCCAGTTTGAATGGTTAATGCATATATATGACTCGTTGTGGGGATTATTGAAACACAAGAGTTGATGCGCTTAACTCTGTATTGAGGAGGATCTACGCAGTACACCCGAGGGTTGTTTACATTAAGGATTTTTAAGATGGCGTACAAAAAACATACTATTACATGGGTAACTTAATAAAATGTATTTTTACCTTAGTTTAGGTAATATGAGGTATATCATTAATAAATGAGATAAAAGTATCCTTATACTAATAACCATTTTTGATTATTCCAACATATATATATATATATATATATATATATATATATATATATATATATATATTCATAATGTTTGTATATATATGCATATATGTATATATAGGTATATATATATGTTTATATATGTATATATATATGTATATATATATATACATATATATGTATATATAGGTATATATTTACATATGTATATGTATATATATATATATATATATATATATATATATATATATATATATATATATATATATATATATATATATATATATATATATATATATATATATATATATATATATATATATATATATATTCATATACGTATGTATATATAGGTATATATATATATATATATATATATATATATATATATATATATATATGTTTATATATGTATATATATGTATATATATACATATATATGTATATATAGGTATATATTTACATATATATTCATATACGTATGTATATATTTAAATATATATATTCATATACGTATGTATATATACATACATATAAATACGTATGTATATGTTTATATGTATATAGAGAGATAGATAGATTAGATTTTACATTTCTTATTACTTCGTTTCAAGAATATTCCGAACATCAAGTAAACAGAACTACAAATCAAATACGAAAAACTTGCTTAATCCATACCGATTCTCGTCTAGCCTTTTACGTATAGGTGGCTTAACTCAAGCCATCTCTCTATCTGTCTCTCTTCCTCTCTATCTCTATCATTCTCTCTTTCGCTTTTTATCTTCTTCTCTATATCTCTCTCTTTCTTTCTCTCTCTCTTGGGTTTGGTTAGGTTAGGTTAGGTTAGGGTTAGATAATTTAGGTATGTTAAGTTAGAATGGTTAGACTGAGTTTGAATGGTTGTGTTTATGTTAGGGTAGGCTAGGTTTGAGTTAGGCAAGGTTTAGGTTAGGTTAGATTTGGACTAGGCTAGTTTAAGTTACATATTGGTTAGGTAGGGTAACGTATATTTAGAATGGGTTGGGTTAGGCTTAAGTTAGGTTAGTTAAAAATGGTTACGTAAGGTTCGAATCATTAGATTAGGTTAAGTCAGATGTAAATTAGGTAAGTTAGGTTAAGTCTAAGTTCGATTTGGTTTTAGGTTAGGTTAGTTTTAGGGAAGAAAATTTAGGTTAGGTTAGGTTACAATTAGATAGGTATGTTTGGTTTGGTAGATTAGATTATGGTTAGGTTACAGTTAGGTTAGGTTCAGGATGGGTAAGGTAATGATGTTTAGATTGGGTTAGGTTAGGTCAGGTTTAGGTTAGGTTAGGTATTGGTTATGTTAGTTTAGGCTATGTTTAAGATAGAATGGTTGGGTTAGAATCGTAAAGTTAGAAATGTTAAGCTAGGGAAGAATCGTTATTTTAGGTTAGGTTAGGTATCAGCTGGTTTAGGTTAGTTTTAGGCTAGTTTAGATATGGGTTAATTTAGGTTACGCTTAGGTTAGAATCGTTAGGTCAGTTGAAGTTAGAATCGTTGCTTTAGGTAGGTTAGGTTCAGGAAGGTTTAGGATAGGATAGATCTAAATTAGATTATGTTAAGTTAGGTTGGGTTAGGTTAGATCTAGATTAGGTTAGGTCTAGTTTAGGTTAGGTCATGTAAAAAGAAACATTTGATATCTAGCAGCATTAATTTTAGGACCTTTAGAAAAACGCATTTTGATACAAAGTTAGGTGTAAGGAAGCTCTAAACATCTAGCAATGTGTAGAATTGCAATAAATATTTGCCTCTTTTTTTTTAGCTTATAAACTGGATTATCTTTAATTTAACGAGACATATTCACCTAAAAAGCACGATCAGTATTTGTGTAAAATGATTCTAGGGTTTAACTATTTTCCGTTCTAACGTTTCATTGATTATCATAACAGTCGGACATTACACACCTTCTGTGTTTATTTCCATAATACAAAATAATAAAAATAGTAATAAGGATAATGATATTAAATGTTAACCAAATATTATTGACATTATATATTCCTTACAGAAGTATATATCTGTTTGAGAGGACTGCTATAGATGTACAACCATGTAAACTTTAATTAAGATATAAAAGAAATAGAAGAAACCGCATCAGCACTTACGTTTTGTAAAGTACTTCCAGCAGTATTAAGGACCCTGGTGAAATAGAAAAATGACTCAGGATAATTAACGCCAACTAAGGCAAGATTTTGCTAATTAAAGTAGATAATTACTAATTATTAGGTGTTTCCCTACACCTAACCTAAATTATCTAACCTGCCCTACCCTAAACTAATAAATATAACCTAACCTACCCGAACCTAAATGAAAGCTAACCTAAACTGATAAATATAATTGAACCAAACCTAATCAAACTTTTTCTAGCGTAACGTAACCTAACTTAGCCTATCTTAATTAATCTAACCTAACCTAAATTAAACTAAGCTAACCTAATCTAAACCTAATCTTAGTACACTTGATTCATGAATTAGCCTATATTTCCAATTTCTAATTTGCTCTTGGGTAATAAACCTTGTCGATATCAATAACTACATATAGTCGTCTCTACTAATAATATAATTCTTGTAATCTTGTGCCATCCTGCGTTAAATACTCAGAATTCTAATACATGCATAAATACATTTAAAAGTAAATACTGATGGTGTTTCCTTTATATATATATATATATATATATATATATATATATATATATATATATATATGTATAAATATATATATATATATATATATATATCCACATAACAATAAATATACAAAAGTGTGTATGTATACACACACACATACACACACAAACATATATATATATATATATATATATATATATATATATATATATATATATATATATATATGTATATATATATATATATATATATATATATATATATGTGTGTGTATATATATATATATATATATATATATATATATATATATATATATATATATATATGTGTGTGTGTGTGTGTGTGTGTGTGTGTATATACACATATATAGATAGATAAATAAATATATATATATATATATTTTTTTTTTATCAACACCGGTTATACAGTAGCAAATGATTACTATCAACAAATATTTCGGAAATAGTCATCACAGTTTTTTTTTTTGTTTTTTGTTTTTTTGTTGCAGGGGGGGGGGGGGTATAGATTACGACTTCAGTACCAGATAATTACTATCAACTTAACAAACATTTCAGAAAATATTTATCACTGGCATACCCAAAGTCCATTTTTACAATGCTGTCTTCCTCCTGCCTCTTAGGAAGAATGTAACTATGATACCGTCTGTATTTCTATATTATTACTTTTGTTATTCTAAATTAGTTTGGGTATTTTCTTGCATGTACAATCCTTCCAATCTTATAACAGAGATGTTCGAACAGTGACACAGTATTCCAGGACCTTTGTACACTTTATTTATCATCTAGCATAAATCTTCCTATTACTTCACTTTCTTTGTAGAAATGTACTATGGGGTCGAGAAAGCGCTGGATGCTATTGGTTAGAATCATGATAATACGATAAGAATACCTATCGATAAGAATAACTTCCATATATAGTGGCCTGGACTTATGCTATTATACTTAGGGGGAAAAAAAAATCCTAAAAAAATCAGTCATGAAGTATAATCGCTCTGTTATGCGTTAGTTATCTGAACCAGAGTCCATAATAGTGCTGGAAATACTCTTATAATTAAATGCTAATGCAATTTCTTATTTTACATATATATATATATATATATATATATATATATGTGTGTGTGTGTGTGTGTGTGTGTGTGTATCTATATATTTATACTAAACTAATCATCAGCTCCCATTTATTTATAATGTAGCCATAACAATATATTTAAAGATACATTATTCTCCAACACATTAATTACTCTCATATACGTCTGATATTTTCTTTATTTCTGTATTACTATTTATATCCCAAATTAATTTGGATATTTTCTTGTGTGCAGAATCTCTCGAAGGCTTATTTATATAACCGCAGATGACTTTTTCTATAATATTAGGTAGGTCAGGTAAGTTTAGGTCAAGTTAGGTAGGTTTGGTTAGATTTGGGTAGGTTAGCTTAGTTGGAATAGTTAAGCTTAGCCAAGTTTGGCTTTAAGTTAGGTTAGATTAGGTTAGGTCATATTAGATTAGGTTAGGTTAAGTTAGCTTAGGCTTAGGATTAGGTTAGGTTAGGCTTAGGTTTAGGTTAGGTTAGGTTTAGGATAGATTTGGTTAGGTTAGATTTATTAGTTTAGGTTTGGTATTAGTTAAGTTAGGTTAGGTTAAGTTAAGTTAGGTTTTGTAGGCTAGGTTAGGTTAAGTTAGTTTAGTTTAAGTTTAGGATGGGTTAGCGATGATATTTAAATTCATTTACGTTTGTCAGAAAATATAAATGGCAAAATTTTTCTCCGATTTGCATTAGGTTAGATTTGTTATGTTATGTTAGGCGTAATGCAACACCTAATAACGGACATTGGGTAATTATTTACGTTCTTCAGAAAATAATTATTCTGAGCCATCTTTTTATTTCGTGAGCATCCTAAATGTCACTTTTTAAAAAGTAATGCTGATGCCGTTTCTTCTCTTTCTCCGTTAATTTTAATGACAGAATCATGTTTATATATCAATATCTCCTTCCGGACAGATCTATACTTTGTAAGGAATTGTAAATATTATTATATTGGGAAACTTGATTATTAACGACTATCCGTATATAATATTGATAATATTTGATTAACACATTAGGGAAATAAACATACACAGAAATTGTATATTGTAGTCATGATAGTTATGACAATTATTATAAGTCAAAATTAATTAATCTAAACTAATCTAAACGATACTACTTAACCTATCTAATCTAACCTAACGTTAACCTAACCTAAATGTGCCTAAGCTAATATACCCTAACCTAAATGTGCCTAACCTAATATACCCTAACCTGACATAACCGAACCTAACCTAACCTAATTTAACCTAATCTAACCTAAACCTGGCTAAACCTAGAATAAACTATCCTAATCGAGACATAACCTAACATAAACCTAACCTATCCAAACCTAGCCTAACCTATCCGAAGACTAACCACAACCTAGTCTAACCTAACATAAACATAACTTATACTAACCTAACTAATATAACCTAACATAACTAATTTAACCCTAACCTTAATTTAACCTAGCCTAACCTAACCATAAACAAACCTAACTAAACTAATTTAGCTTTATCTAACTTAAACCTAGCTAAACCTAACTTAATCTTCCTAAACCTAACCTAATTTAGCCTACCCTAACCTAAACCTAACGTAAATTTAGCCTACCTAAACCTAGTTTAATCTAACCTAATCTAAACATATGTATTCTAAACTAATCTAACGAAACCTAATGATTCTGAACTTAAAAAGCTAACTTGACCTAACCATTCAAACCTGACCTAAAGCATTTCTAACCTAACCACAACTACATAACTTATCCTAACCTAACCTGAGAGAAAGAAAGGAAGAGGGAGAGAGAGAAAGAGAGCGGAAGAAGGAGAGATAAAGAAAGAGATAAAAGGACAGACAGAAAGAGAAACACAGAGAAAGTGTGGGGGGGGGGGGAGAGAGGAAGAGAGAGAGAGAGAGGGAAAGAGAGAGAAAGAGAGAGGACATAAAAGAGAGAGAGAGAGGAAGAGAGAAAGAAAGAGAGAGACCTCTTAGAAAGGAGAAAAAATATCTAACCTAACCTAAGCTATCTAACTAAACCTATCTAACCTAACCCGACCTAACTTCTACTTAACCTATCTAACCTAACCTAAGCAAACGTTAACCTAACCTGAGTGTAGCCCAATCTAATATAACCTAACCTAACCTAACTGAACCAAAACCTAATTTACTTCAACCTAACCTACCCTAAATGTAACTTATGTTAAAACCTACACTAACCCAAACTAACATAACCGAACCTAAACCTAACCTAGTTTAGCCTAATCTAACTTAAACCTGGCTAAACCTAGAATAAATTATCCTAAACTAGACCTAACCCAACATAAATCAAACCTAACCAAACTTAACCTACCTAACCTATCTTAATCCTAACTTCAACCTAGCCTCATCTAACATAAACATAACTTATCATAGCCTAATCTTAACTAAACGTAACCTAACTACTTTAACCTAACCTAACCTAAATCTAGCTAAACATAACCTATCCTAACCAAAACTAATCCTAACCTAACCTAACCTAACCGTAAACAACTCTAAGAAAGTTAATTTAACCTAGCCTAACCTAAACCTAAGGGAAAGACATAGATAGATTCCTAGAGAGATGGAAGAAGAAAAGAGAGAGAGGAGGAGGGAGTTATTGAAGGAGGGAATGAGAGAAAGGGAGAAGGGTAGGAGAAAGAGTGAGAGAGTGATAGAGGGAGAGAACTGGAGAGAAGGAAAGAAAAGAAAAAAGTGGAAGGGAGAAAAGTGAATAAGATAGAGAGGGAAGAATGGAAAAAAAGAAAGGAAGAGGGAAACAATGAGAGGCAGAAAGAGAGAGAGGGGAGGTGGACAGTGTGGGAGAGACAGAGAAAGAGAGAGGGATAGAGAAAGGGAGAAAAGGGGAGAGCGACATTTTCTCTCCCTTTACCTCTTCTCTCTCGTTCAATCTCTCCCTCTCATTCTCTCTCTCTCTTCCTCCCTCCTTTTCTCTCTTTCCCTTACTCTTTTACTTTCTCTCTCTCTCTTCCTCCCTCCTTCGCTCTCTTTCCCTCTCTCTTTTTCTTTCTCTCTCTCTCTCTCCCTCCCTCTCTTTTCAGTTTTTCTCTTTCTCTCTCTATCTCTTTCTCTTACCCCTTCTCTATATCTCTGTCTATCTATCTTTCTCGCTCTCCCCTGCCTCTCTCTCTCTCTCCTTCTCGTCTAGCAACCTCTCTCTTTCTCTCTCTCTCATTCTCGTCTAGCAACCCCCCCCCCCCCCCCCCCCCCGCTCTCTCTCTCTCTTTCTCCTTCTCGTCTAGCAATATATCTCTCTCTCTCCCTCTCTCTCTCTCTCTCTCTCTCTCTCTCTCTCTCTCTCTCTCTCTTCTCTCTCTCTCTCTCTCTCTCTCTTTCTCGTCAAGCAATCTTGCTGACCCGCGTTCAAATCCCCCGCCGCCAGTGGATGGTATCCCCGGCCAATCCTTGCACACAGAGGATAATTTAGAAGTAAAATAAAACAGACAGCATGTCACACCAAGAATATCCGTTGTAACAAATGGGATGAAACTAAATTATAATCAGAAAATCATTCATATTTATAATCATAATAATTAACAAATTACCTTTTCCCCATTTACGGTGAGTGTAAAGGTAAATGTATGTAAAAAAAATGGAAATAATCGTGTGATAGACGGTAGACGGTGGTATGTTACTATTGATAAAGCAAGCTGTCATCCCGTATTTTGTATCTACACATTATGAACATACAGCCAACATTCCAATAATTCCAATGAGCTATTTAGCCAGAAAGAAAGAAACAAGTTACGAGATATATACTATAAGTTGCAATTTCAAAAGAACAATGAAAATTATCTTGTATTATTTTAGCCCGGACTTCAGTAGTGCTTTGAAAGGAATCGTGTACACATGCTTGGTCCGAATCATTTTCTATGGAGATCCCGAAAAGGTTGGGTTACCAAAAACACGATTTTATTTATTTATTTATTTAATCAACTTCTGCTAGATTGCAATGATTGCGGCATGAGCAATCATGGAATCCAATGATAATTCATTATGAGTATTTCAAAGTGAAATGATGTGTATCTTATCATTATTATTATCTTATATGTATGTGAATGATAAGGTTCGCATAAAAACAGGATTGAGATGTATTTTATTCATTCTTGTCACATAAACAACATTTATAACAGCAGTGATAGTAGCAGACCTAATAATAATGCCTTAGTAATATTTTGCTCTAGAAACAGACATAAACTGCTGTTTCGTGGGAGTCTACAAATTTCCCTCAAGATGATGAGCATAATCACAGAATATAATGAATAAAACGGGTACAAACAATACATGAAGCGTCTAAGATACAATTATACAACGTTCACAACACTATGTTTTATTACCGCCATCTTGTGGTAACGACAGTGGTACTAAGTACATACAGGTCGGTTACATTAAATGTTCCTAGATCTCGATTTCATTTAAATTGTTTAAAATTATACTGCAGCAATAACAAGATGAATAATGAAGTAATGTTGAACACAGTGTAGTCATAGTATCAATCTAATCACTGATATTTTATCCAGGATTTGTAGATTACCCTTCCATGAAATAAATTTTGAAATCAAGTGCCCTGGTGTTGTCATTCTATATGTGAGATTCCTTGAGGAAGTAATAATGTAGATTATTTCAGCCTTAAAACCGTGCGTGTGTGTGTGTGCGTTTGCGCACGTGTGTATATGACACTGAGAGAGTGTATATGTTTGTGCACGTGTGGATGTGAGTCTGTTTTAATGAGCACAAGGGATGTGAAGTTAGAATGACCCAAAATTTCGTCTATAAACCACCCTTTTGCATACCTCACTCATTAGGACTTTATACATATGTTACCACCTATGTATACCTCAATTTTAATTAGCCTTTGGCTATGTAGTCAAAATTACTGTCAACTCAGATCGTCTATAAGGGCATAAATATTTTACACTACTTGCTTGTTTGTTACAAATATTTCGTTCCTATAAGAGATGATTTAGTTATATCGGATAATTCTATATTGTTTATTGTTTAATTGTTTTATCTTTCCTAAAGTATAATAATTGATTATTTCTTTTAGAATGGGTTTTGTTTTATCTTTGGTGCTGGAGTAAAGCAGTCCACTAAATTTAAGTAAAAAAAGGAATATATGAATAAATGTGACAAAACTGACAGGTTGGATTACATTGAATTGGAGAGAGTTGACATGTGTAGATGAATATTCCTAATTGTGAATGTGTAATGATTAATAGTTCAATATATCATGAAATGTCTTAACCTCATTAATTGTTTGGTATTACCCTTTTCTCAGTTTCCCCTAAGGCTGAAGTTTATCTTGATTTATATGTATATATATAGTATGAGTTCCAAATAAATAACCTAGGAAATCTTTTGGAAAATCCACACTTGGCGATAAAATATAGTGTCTCCTCTAGACAAAGTCCGAGTGGTTCCCAGAATTAAGAGAAATAGGGCCTTTGCTGAAGAGAAAAGGTGCGGGAGTGTATTCATGTGTATAATCACACTTCATGCATATATACTGATCACAGAATTCCT
>NC_061828.1:37739434-37744434 GCF_019202785.1 Penaeus chinensis | reverse complement strand
ATAATTAGTTATAACCTTAATAATAATTAATTCATGCAATAATTTACTTTTATTCCACTTGTTACAATGGATATTAATGGTGTGACACGCTGTCAGTTTAATTTTGCTTCTAGATTGACCCCTGTGTGTAAGGATTGGCAGGGGTCACCATCCACTGGTGGCAAGGGATTTGAGTACAGATCAGGAAGAGTGCACCACACAGCACAGATTAATTAACAGCAGGGGAAATTAATAAATTAATTAATTAACAACATAACTAATTAACAAATGCATTGACAGCACATTTAATTATCAAATTACAACAGAATTAATTGACAACTTCATTAACAGCAGAATTAACCAATTATTTAGCAGCAGAATAAATTACCAAATTAATTAACAGCAGAATTAATTAAAAAGGTCGTTAACAGCAGAATTAATTAACGAAGCCATTAACTGCAGAATTAATCAATTCCTTCATTAAAGGCAGGGAAAATTAATTATATATTCTTATCAACGTCTGGTCAGGGGACAGGAACCTCTCTCCCGAAAATAAATCGGATATAAAAAGGTACATTAATCTGACAAAGATTACATAGAAAATGAAATGAGCGAAAAGTAAAAAGAAAGAAATATAGTTAAAGAAAAAAAAGGAAACATACAATTCAGATTAATTGCATATATAATTAATATATAAAACATATAATTCAGATTAATTGCATATATAATTAAAATATAAAACATATAACTCAGATTAATTACATGTATAATTTATATGTAGAATATATATTTAGATCATACAATAAACATATCAATATATAGAAGAATATAAGTTATATCTAATTACATATATAATTTATATATGAAATGTATAATCTTCATATATATATATATATATATATATATATATATATATATATATATATATATATATATATATATATATATATATATATATATATGTATGTATATATGATTACGAAAATCCGTGATTCCTTTGCCGGAAAATAGCCGTTTCCTCAGACTAGCTATGCCACTCTATCTCCGTGGTAGTTCGCTGTGTGGTGCAGCAGAAGCGATCTCGTCAGACAGACAGCGAGTCACACCAAGAATATCCATTGTAACAAATGGAATAAAACTAATTATAAATATTATAGTTATTATGATTATAATTATATATTATAATTATTATGATTATAATTATACAGCATAATTGTTATGATTATAATTATATATCATAATTATTATGATTATAATTATATATTATAATTATGATATTTATAATTATTAATGATAATTATTATAAATTATTTTAATTATAATCATAAACTATAATTATTATAATTCTAATTATAATTTATGATAATTATAGTTATAAATTATAGTTATCATAGATTATACCAGGATGTTAGTGATGCTAGAAAAGGGATCTATAGTCACCATATAAATAAAAGAGGATTTTATAACCCATTTCCTGGTTCTTGTCATGAGTCGTGTGATTTATTTCACCTGCGGGAAAAAGGGAGTGAGGACTTCACTCATATATAGGAGGAGGAGGAAGTGAAGGAGTGGAAAAATGATAAAAATGAAGTAAAATAAGAAAATGAAGAAGAAATTAAAAAGGAAAGTAAGAAAATGGAGAAGGGAAACAATAAAACGAAAGAAGAGGAAAATCTTTCATTTGAGTTGCAATTCACACTTACTAAAATAAAAGGTTATAAGTTTTTAAACATAAAAAATAACTAAGTATTATAAGGAAAATAGGTAAATAAATAAGCTTTTCTAACAGAAGCTGGCTCACAACCAGCCTTATTTACTACTTATTTATTTATTTAAAGCTTATTGATTCAAAACAAGAATGCTTTGTGTGAATTCTTAAACGTCCTTCCATAAAAGGATACGATTTACAATATTTTGATATTTAAATTGTGGAATTTGCTGATTATATATATATATGTATATATATATATATATATATATATATATATATATATTGGTCGGTAAATTTATTTACATTTCTTGCATTTTGTAGTGCATTAGTTGCGACAATTGTATATTCTATCAGCTTGAATGCTTCTCGTCAAAAACGGAATTAAATGTAAAACTATAAACTAAACGTTATTTTATTTAACATTTTATATCTGTTTAACTATATATAAATTGATGGATTGATAGATTAGATAGATAGGTAGATAAATAGATTGATAATTCAATAGATGTATAGATAGATAGAGTTGTAAATAGAAACATGTGAATAAAAAGATTAATAGATAGATATAAAAAAATCTTTTCACTTTAATTAATATCTTAACAAATGCCTCCCTCACACAATTCACGTAAAGCAATCTCATTAATTCCGCATTTCTTACTTTATGATTTATTCACGAACCAAAGGTAATATACTTAAGCATTCTTAACATTTTGTAAAATTTTAAAAGATATTCAAAATAAAAGAACTTACTTTGCGCATTCATACCGGTTTTGACACCCCTGAAAATTATTAACAAAAATAAAATAAATGCTTATCCACACAGTTCTTTACAGCTCCAAAAAATATTCACGCAAAAAATAAATACTTACCTAACGCATTCATATCGCTCTTTACTACTTCAAAATGTATTCACCAAAAAAAAAAAAGAAAAAAAAAACTTACTTAGTACTGTATTGTGGTGAGGCTGTGACTATTTTTTCTGACGCAATATTGGCAAGACCAGTAAAAACAATATATAAATTCTTCACCCCAGTGTTAGACTCAAGGAATCCCACATGGTAGATTATGCACACGCCATCTGGAAGGTAATGAGACAAAGTTAGTGAAAATGAGATAATTATGATGATAATAAAAATATATTCATGCAATATGTGTATGTATATATATATATATATATATATATATATATATATATATATATATATATATATATATGAATATATATATGTATATATATGAATATATATGTATATATATATATATATATATATATATATATATATATATATATATATGTATGCATATATTATTTACCTTTCCGTTATTTCATTTTTATTTACTTATATATTTAGTCGTACATACGATACGAATTTCTTATTAGATTAGCATGTCATTAGATTAGCATATCATTACGTTTTCTTACTGCAAGATAAATTGTGTTGTGTTTAGACATTATCACCTTAATTCATAAAGGGAAGAAGGGTGTTATTTGTACACACTCTCATACACAAACAACACACACCTGTATACAATCACATACATATACGCACACACAGGCACGCATACTGTATTCAGCTTATATGTATGTATATATATATATATATATATATATATATATATATATATATATATATATATATATACAAATACACACACACACACACACACACATATATATATATATATATATATATATATATATATATATATATATATATATATATATATATATATATATATATATATATCAGTAATAGATCTCAACATTTAAAAAAAAGAAATATCTGAACGACAACAAAACTTGGAAAATATGAAAGGAGACATTATTTCTTAATAAACAAGAGGTCCCATGCAAAGAATCGGACGAGTGGCCGAACGATAATTCAGACATCTATGAACTGTTCATAAAATCTTAGATTCCGACTCTAGCTTATAAACTTAATGTTATTGATTGCGAAAAGAAATTCGTGTACTTTTGTGTGTGTGCATGTGTGTGTGCATGTGTGGGTGTGTGCGTCTGTGTATGTTTGTATGTCATAAGTTCGCTTTTCAATTTAAAACTTTGTTATCATGTCGAGTGTTTGATGAATATATAACTTTTCAGACCGGGCCTGGTAGCGCAGTCCAAGTCTCTCTTTCCTTCTTTTTTCTCTCTTTCTCTCTCTTTCTCTCTTTCTTTCTATCTCTCCCTCTTTCCTACTCTTTCTTTCTCTCTTTCTCTCCCTCTCTCTCTTTCTTTCTCTTATATACTCTCTTTGTCTCTTTTTCTCTCTTTTTTTAATCTTTTTCTTTCACTCGTTCTTTCCTTCTCTCTCTTTCTTTCTCTTTCTCTCTGTTTTTCTCTCTCATCCTTTTCCTCTTTCTTTCTCTCTCTCTGTCTCTCTTTCTCTCCCTCTCTCTCTTTCTTTCCCTTAAATTTTCTCTTTGTCTCTTTTTCTCTCTCTTCTTTTTCTCTTTCTCTTTCACTCGTTCTTTCCTTCTCTCTCTTTCTTTCTCTTTCTCTCTGTTTTTCTGTCTCATCTTTTCCCTCTTTCTTCTCTCTCTCTCTGTCTCACTCTCTCTCTATATATATATATTTATATCTGTGAGTATCTGTCTTATTTTCTCCCCCTCCCCTCTCTCTCGTTCTCGCTGTGTGTGCATCCGTCTCTCTGTCTCTCCCTTTCTCCGTCTCTTACTCTTTCTCTCTCTGTCCTCCTCCCCTCCCCCCTCTCTCTCTCTTTCATTTTCTCTCTCACACTTTTTCTCTCCTTCACTCTCTCCATCTTCCTCTCTTTCTCTTATCTTTTCCCTATCTTTCTCTCTATATATGTATATATATATATATATATATATATATATATATATATATGCATAGGTATATATGTATATAAATATATGTATAGATTAATATATATACATACATTATCTTTCTATCTCTATCTCTCTCTCACCCACGCACTCACACTCTGTCTCATTCTTTCTCTTTCTCTCGCTGTCTCTCACCCACGCACTCACACTCTGTCTCATTCTTTCTCTTTCTCTCGCTCTCTCTCTCTTTCTCTCTGTCTCTCCTTCTCCCACCGCCTTCTCTCTCCATCTCTCTGTGTCTGTGTATGTGAGTGTGTGTATATGTATGTATGTGTGCGTGTCTCCTTCTACCCCCCCCCCCCCCCACACACACACACACATCTCTCTGTATGCGTGCCTCTCTGTCTCTGTCTCTCCTTCTCCCCCCCTTTCTTACTCTCTCTCTTACTGTGTGTGTCTGTCTCTCCTTCCCCCCTCTCTCTGTGCATGTGTATGTGCCCTCTCTCTCTCTCTCTGCGTC
>NC_061828.1:37711934-37731934 GCF_019202785.1 Penaeus chinensis | reverse complement strand
CTAGTGATTGTGGACTATTGCTCATAGAAAAGCTGTCCATTGACTCGTGCTCGTTGATGAGTCGGACTAGAGTGGGTATTGTGCTGCGGTGGTAATGGTCCATGCGGGCCCTGATGGACACCTTTTTGTCGGCGGGACAAGGGCCCGGCGAGGTGACGGCGCGTCGGGGGGTAGCAATTCGCGGTGGCGTGGATGGCACAGTATCTTCAGGCCAAACTGCTGCAGTGAGATGGTGTAGTGAGGGAGGTGAGGCAAAGGGTAGTCAAGGCGCTGTCGTAGCTTGTATAAACAAGACCGAGAATGATCTTAGCTGCCCTTTTCTGCACCCTTTCGAGTTATAGCAGCTGGGTGGTGGTGAGGGAAGGGGACCAGGCAGGGGAGGCATAGGTCACTTTAGGCAGGATGATAGCCTGTAGCTCTTATGAAGCTCCGGACTTGAGGCGACGCAGCGTGTGAAGCCTGTACGAGGCAGACCTAATTAAGTCTCTGACAGGCCGCGCCCAGGAGAGTTTTCCGTCGATGGTGGAACGGACTACGTCGAGCGGGTGGTCGTCTAGTGTAAGGATGGGCACGGAGGCAGGGTTGGTGGAGAAATCGAACTGCATCACGACTGGTTTCTTGCGGTTGATAGTGACGTGATTTGCGGTGGTCTAGGAGAAGAGGCTGCGGAGGGTGCACTGGATGTGTGTATGTGTGTACCATGTGTGTATACATTTGTCCTTAGAAAATAATTAAACTGCACCCTGGGCTTCAAAGGTAGTACCCTATGAGCTCCCTGTGCCAGGGTCACGGTGAAGTCACTGGCAGCAGGGCAGTAGTTTCTGCAGTACATGTTTATCAATGCAACTGATAGTTCACAGCAAAAAAAAATAATAATAATAATAAAAAAATAAAATAAAATAAAAAACAATAGATGGTAATCCAGACGAAAATTTGACTAAATCAAGTTACAATAAACAAGGCATTCTTTAAGGCTAGACATGGCAGCATAGATTCTGACTATAGTTTAAGAATATCAAACCGATTTCAATCTCTGTTTGAATGTGAAGAACTTGAATATCCTCACAGTACTAGAGTTGTATTTGACGAATTTCAATTATATCCTTGTCAAAAATTACATGCGATGTATTTGATCTGTCTCGATTATATTGTATTTCTGACGAAGATATAATCGAAACCGGTCCAAAGATATTCTTTCTCATTTATACCTTTTTTACATTTGTCAACATGAATACGCTTCATCTTTATGCCTATACTTATGAAAGGAAAACCATTAGAATGCTGTTAGAATTGTCCTAATAAGTCACTGTAACAATGAAATCAAGATTAGATGTTTTATTGATTACAATAAAAAAAAGATCATGACATCCTCTGGCATAGCATGTCCGAAATGTGTGTGTGTTCGGGGTAAAAAGTTTTATTACTTTCCTGATCAATACTTAGTGGAAAAAAAGTTTTGTCGTGTGGTGCTTGGTAATGTAAATTATTGAAAATGGACATAGCGACCACCACGCTATTAATTGTTTTATGCATATATATATATATATATATATATATATATATATATATATATATATATGTATATAGTTATATAGTTATATGTATATATGTATATAGAGAGAGCCATGTATGCATGTCTCTCTATATATTCATATATATATATATATATATATATATATATATATATATATATATATATATATATACGTGTGTGTATGAGTAGTGTAAAGACGGACACAGAGAACATTTTACCGGTTTTTACCATCTCCCCATTCCCTCTCCTCGCCCCTCCCCCTCAAATTCATATTCACCCCTTCCTCTCCCACCTCCCCCTTTAAGATCAAATTCACCCTCTCCCCTCCCCCCTCAAATTATAATGCACCCCCTCCCCTCCCCCATCCCATACTTACACTCGAGTCCTGGTTGTGCCTGAGTGAGGTAGACGGTGACGTTTCCTGTCCATATATGTCACGAAATATCCTTTCAGGAGCTGATGGCGAGCAGCAGTCGCCGTTTCACGCACGCCAACTCGGCGTTGGCGCGCTTTCAGGGGGAGGTGTTGTAGTGGATCGCCCCCCCCCCCTAAAATAAACTTTTTACATTGTGTTTTACACGGACCTTAGCTTGAAGAGACCACAAAAAAAATGAACTTCTAAAGAAACTTAACCTTTATTCGTCTTGCTTAGTATAATTTTATCTCAACTTTATTATGAATATTTTACATTCTATATTTTTGCATGTTTACACCGAACAGGTTATGAGTATATTTTAATATGTACACGATGTTCCATTTCTTATTTTTACTAGTTTATTTCATAGAACTTTTATTCATTTTATGAATAAATTTTAAGGACATTTTAATGACAATGGAAAGCCCCCGGCCCTTCAAGTGCTGGACTGTGGTTGTGGTGCGCAGGATAAGGTGGTCTCGGAAATATAAGATAAGTTTTTAAGTTGCATTATACGTGAGAGAAGGTGGTTCTCGTTTTAATGTTTGTGCTTCGTGTTCTACAGTGTTTTATGTCTATTTCGTCTTTTGTGTTTGTGTTTGTTTTACTGTGCCAAGTTTTCGTTCTAGCCTTGTTTTACAAAATAAATAGACAATTTTATAATAACTTTTGATAAGTCCCCGACTCTTTGTAAGAAGGAAGGCTGAATAACAGATAAACATATTTTAGTTTTAAAGTTTACACGGCCAACAATCAAAAACCCTAAAGTATAGATGAAGCATCTGTACACGCCTCTCCTCGGAATTCTAACCACGCCTACCTCACTTCGGCTCATTTCCACAACTACACTTCACACACACACACACGCATACACACCCTTCTGTCGCTCCTTTCCACACTTCTTCTGACCTTGCATCCCTTCTTACACCATACACTCGTTCCCGAACGTACCAATCGGGTGGTGGCAGTGACGCCTTTACATACTTTTAATGAGCCTGGGAACGTTGCAAGTAATGAACGCAACAAAGGCATAATGGAGATGATTATGGTAATACACAATGAATATTATTATGATAAGCCTAACGTTAGTCATAATATTGATGGTAATAGTAATAATAGCCAAGAAGAATTGGGAAATCACATAATTTTTCGGTTCCTTTCCATAACATTTTAAATTTCGTATTTAGTTAATTGAAGTTCTGTCTTAGTTATTGCTGTTGGGATCTTCTACATTAAGCACTGATTGTTATCATTCATCTTATCAATATTATCAGTAGCTAGTATAATTCATGATATGTCTTATTATCATAATTATTGTTCTATTATTATTCAATGGTTATCATTTTTATTATCATTATCATGTTTATTATTTTTATCATTATTATTATTTATCATAGATATTATTATCATTATTATTATTATCATTATCATTATTATTATTATCATTATCAATAATAGCATTATCATTATCAATAATAGCATTATCATTATTAGCATTATCGGCAATGGCATTAATCAGTATTAGCATTATTTTTAGCCTTGTCAATATTAGCATTATTTTTAGCTTTGTCAATATTAGCATTATCAGTAATAGCGTTATAATTATCATCAACACTATTAACATTACTATTATTAACACTATGAATACAAGCATTATCATTATAAATATTATCCTTATTAGCATTATTGTCATTACCATTATCCGTTATAACATCATTATTAACATTACCAATAATACCATTATCATTATTAGCATAATCACTATTAGCATGATCTAATAATAATGGTGCTAACAATGATACAAATAATGGTGCTTTAATGATAGTAATGATCATAGTAATGATGCTTTATGACTACGATATTAACACTTCAATTAGCAACATAAAATAGCAATAATTATGATGGACTCTTTTTTTCAAACTAGACACTTTATACAAAGTATTAAGTCTTTTAAGTAAGCAGCCTCATGTCTTGGAAAAACATAAATTTAATCTGAATTTACATCTAGTAAAATTTGCAATTTCATCTCTACTTACCTTGATATACTCCGAAGAGATCAGAGAAGGCCAAAGTAAGGGAATTCTGAACACAAAGGAATGTTTTAAATTTGTAAACTATTATAAACAAACAGATTAGATTAATTACTCTACATTAAAATGCTATGAATATTCTATGATGTTCATTTATAAGGTATTATACACACATATATCATTATCATCATCATTGTCATTATCATTATCTTTCAGTATCATCATCATTGTCATTGTTATTATTATTATAGTGAGTATCACCATGATCATAAACATAATCATTACCATGAACATTATGATTAGCATCACCATGATCATTACCATACCCATTAAATGATCCTTACCAAAATCATTACCATGGCATTACCATGACCCTTACCATTATCAATACCATTATCATTATCAATACTGTTGATACATTGAAGTTATTAGAATTCCCTAGGATACTTTGTTTTTTGCTATACTTGATGTCAACATGTTTTGATTCATTATCATATATGTAATTGTTTTAACAAACATTTAATGTAATCAAAATAATTTCCAAGTGCAGTCCAAATCAAAAGTTTGCATTATCTCTCTCTGTTACTCCTTTTCGTTCACTTTTGTTCAGTCAGTCTCTGCCTCTTTCTCCCTCTCATTGTTCGCAGTTTTTCTCCCCGCTACTCTCCTTTTTCCTCCGTTCTCTCGTTCCTTCTCATGCTGGCACTCCTTCATTATTTCCCCTTCTCTCCCAAGTGGCTACATGATAATCAATAAACTGATTATTATTATTATTATTATTATCATTATTATTATTAATTTTATAAATAAGTGCAATCACCTCTGTGGAGGGAGTAAAAGTCTTGTTACATGGTAATGCATTCATCTAGGAAGGAAAAACAAATGCCAATGTTCAACTTTGTAAATATTATTTTGTGTGAAAATAATAATTAACAAAAAAAAAAACATGTTTTCATAGTATTTCATACTTTTTTTTTTTTTTAATGATAAAGAAGTACATACATAAACATATATATAGCCATGTAAAACACAATATACTTCTATATCATAATAAAAATAAAAAGTTATTACCTACATGTACGTGTATATATGTAAATATATATGTATATATATGTATATATATTTATATGTATATATATATATATATATATATATATATGTATATATTTATATATGGATATGTGTGTATGTGTATGTGTGTGTGTTTGTTTTTGCATATTTAAAAGTATATATATATATATATATATATATATATATATATATATATATATATATATATTTAGTATATATGTGTGTGTATGTATATATATACTTATGTATATACATCTATATATGTGCACACACACACACACACACACACACACACACACACACACACACACACACACACACACACACACATATATATATATATATATATATATATATATATGTTTATGTTTATATACTTGTGTATATGTATGTGTGTATGTACATATATAAGTATGTGTATATCAACCTATCTATCAGTATATCTATCAACACACGCACACACAATATATATATACATATACATATTTATACATATGTATGTATATGTATATACATTTAAGTCTATCTATCTATCTATATATCTATATTTATATGATGCATGTTTATATACACACACACACACACACACACACACATATATATATATATATATATATATATATATATATATATATATATATATATATATACATATATATACATATGATGTGTATATATATATATATATATATATATATATATATATATATATATATATATATATATGTAAATCTGCATATATACATACATTTATATATGTATGTATATATACACATCTATACATATATATGTATATATGTATATATATACTTTTACACACAAACACATATATGTATGTATATAAAGAGAAATGCAAGCGTAATGAGAACAATTCGTCACAAGAAGGTGACGTGAAAGTATTAAAAGGTGTTAATTACTTTAGATTTGTTAGGATTAGCGACTTCAGTAGAGTATTATCATATTGAAGAGATGAAAAAAATAATGGGACAAGTATTTCATATCTTTGGGCTAAATAGGCAAGTATTTGGACTTCGAGCACAAGGCAGCTGGGCTTGAACTTAATTCTAACAGTGCGCGTCTAGGGCGCGTCATCTGTGATCGTATGTGTGCGTAAGTTCTCTGTGCGACGGGCGCAGAATTGCTTAAGAATTAACTTGCAGTGATAACAACTATGTACGCCTCTATAAAGCATGATGTCTGAAATGCGTTGCCATGATCTGCCACTGGCACTATTCGCCAATATCTTAAAACCAAAAACGCATAAATTCCAGTGCGTGTTATTGTGTGTGTCTGCCTACCTGAATCTCTCTTTCTTTTATTATCACAGTTTTTTCCCACCTCCTCATTATGATTATTACCATTATGATTATTTATATTGTTAAAAAAAACTATATATATTGTTATAATTATTATTGCTTTCAATATTTTCGTGTCTATGTGTATGAGCATTATCATTACATCAATATTTTTTGATATCATAAGTCTACCCAGTAGACCCTGCGTGCAGCCCGCGTGATACGCTGTCATTCCCACACACACACACATAGACAAGCGTGCATGCGCGCGCGTGCAGACCTGTTTATGAACTTATGAGAGCAAATTCACTCTCACACATTACAAATATTCGCATATATAGGCACACGCGCAAGAGAGGAAAGGAGGGAGAGGGAGACAAGAAAGTTAGAAAGAGGAGAGAGAATGAGGTAGTAAAGAGAGAGAGAGAGTAGTCTGATTGAGAGGGAAAGAACATAGGGCATGGCGGGGGGGGGGGGGGGGACAGTTCAAGAGAGAGAAAGAGGGGAGGGGGGTGGGGGGGGGGGGCAAGATTGGACAGAGCAAGAAAGGGAGAGAGAGACAGAGATAGAGAAAGAGAGATAACGCTCGTTCTTGCATCAGATGAAGGCCCTTGATAATGTCCGATAACGATGTCCAGCCTTGAAAGATAGCACTGATGAAAATTCCCTTTTTAGCCCCGTAGGTCATTTGAGCTGAGTTGGTGGCAATTTGTTGACGTGTACACATGCACGTAATCAAAACGCACACACGCAGATTTTCACTTGCACATAACCAAAACACATATGCATGGATATATGCACATAAACACGCACACAGGCATCTACAAAACGCACAGGATTACACATGTACATGAACACAAGGAAAACATACAGGCACACACAAAACAAAAACCACAGGATTACGCACGTACATGAACACAAGAAAAACATACAGACACACATATGCACATGAATACAACGTAAACACATCCACATACAAAACACATGCATACATGCACAACGCAAACACCCACGCCCGCACGCAAGGTTACTCACTCATTCCTGAGAACACACAGCAGACAACCATGTACGGATTCACACGCATAAACACATGCACACTCACAGGGAAATGCACACACATGCAAACATACCTGTTCGCTAATCACTGTTATGATTATAAAATGTGCATCAAGACAAAAGCACGTACGCTTAGTAACAATTTTGATTATTCATGTAAAAACAACAACAACAACAAAAAAAAAAAACACATCTAGGTATGCAAGTGAGTATACGCACACATAATCACACGGTCCTTTTTTTCTTCTTTCTATCCACCTCTTCCTTTCTCGCTTCTTCCTCTCCCTCTCTATGCCTCTGTCTTTCTTTCCCTTTCTCGTTTCTCCCTCTTTTTTTCCTTCTGTCACTTTCTTCATCAGTTTAGTGGCACGACGTGCTTTTGGCACTCCCGTGCCCCGGGAGAAACCGCTTCTTCGACGCGAACGAGGAAACGACCGAAAAAGTGAACGATCCGGTAAAAGAGTATACCGTGCACGATTTCTGTAAGCCATTAGACATAGACCCCGTGGCTGTTTGCCACGTTGCTCGAGTCCTGTGGAGAACCATCGCCTCAGCGAGGACTTAGATGACGAGTTCATCTGACCTTGTTTGACCTCCCAGTTGTGCCCCAGCACCCACGAGCGAGGATGGTCGGTGGACCCGCCGACCTCTTCGCACTCGGCGCTTACCCAAGACTCGTCTCGTGTGTTACTATCACTGTCCTGTACTCTTCGTCAATAAAGCGTCAAGCCGTTATAGAAACACTATGTCTACCTCTATATACCTTTTACAATGAGTGAACGAGCGAACGGCCGCTCCGCCGTGCTCAAGACGTTCTCGTCCTTTTGTCCTCCTCCGCAGGCCTTTTCGCCCGCAGAGAGACGGGCTCCTGGAGGAGGCGGGTGATCGCAGGACCTAAGCTTCTCCACACAGAAGCTGCTGTGCCGCACGGGTCATGCACCGCTGACCCATACGGGCTCGTGAAAGGCATCTGTACCCCGATATTTCCTCGCTCCCCTCCCCTCTCTCTCTCGCTCTCGCTCTCTCTTTTCCTTCTCTTTCTGTCTTCAACTCTCTCGCTTTTATATTTCTCATTATCTTTATCTTTCTCTCTCGCTCTCCTACTCTCTTCTCTTTCATTTTTCCTTATCGCTATTATATCCCCAGTCTCTCTGTCTTTCCCTTCTCTCTCTAACTAATGTATTTATCCTTTTTTATCGTTCTCTCTCTGTATATATATGTTCTTCTTTTCCCACTTCAAATTCTCCATCTCTCTTCTATACTGTTCCCTCTGCTTCTCCGAGGAAATGTCGTAAACATGAAAATAATCGACATTGTTGTCATTATCATTGTTATAAATAATAACATTATCTTGACCAGACATTATTATGAATAATAGTATATTTCTTAGTATATTGTTATTGTTATTGTTGTTCTTTTGTTGGTGTTACTGGTATTATCGTTGTCATCATTATTTTTAGGATAATGTTCATTATTATCATTATTTTTGTTATTATTATAATCATTATTATTGTCATTATTACATTACAGACTTATAGACAGTTATGTACACATACACTCACCTACATACGCATACAGACGGGCATATATAGGACATACCTACGGAATCACACAGAGGAACACAGAAAGACATGAAATCACTTACTTAAAATTTCATGCGCAAACACATGCAAAACCACAGTCACACTACACTATCAGGCGTGCAAGTATACATGTATGCACAGGCACATACATACACACAAACATACAAACATGTGGCTCCCAATTCTTCACAATTTATCAGTGAATCTCAGTATCAAAGACTTATTTATGGAAAACTAATTAATGTTTCCTTGTTCTCATTCGTTATATAGTAATTTTCGATTAGTCATGGCCTCTTTGTAGCGCCCTCTGGGAACCACTCAAATATTTCTTCCAGATGGGCACTATTTGTTAATTCCTTTCTGTGGTTTCTCTATAAGTTATCTTAAGAACCCACACTATAAAAGAAGAAGAATCATACAGGGTATTTATGATCTAATTTCAGTCTTAGAGGTAACTGAGAGAAGGGGTAATATCAAAACACTTAATGAGCTTACAAATTTTAGTTGACATTATGAATCATAAATCATTACTCTTTTACAAGAAAATAAACATACATTTACCACAATGTCCAGGTACTCCAACCTGTCACTCTTTACACAAGTTGTTTGTCTCAGCTATCTTCTTTCCTTTATTCATCCATTTCCTGGGCTCCCCAAACATGTTATTCTCTTTCATTCTTGTGCACAGCACCAGGAACGAATAAATCCAATCTTCAACAAAACCAAATAAAAACAAAACAAAAACATAAAAAACTAAAGATAACTAAAAACATAAACCCATTCCTAGAAAAGAAACAGTTATTATTTTTTAGGAATGATAAAACAATATAAAGTTATGAAATCAAAGTAAAGAACAAAAATATTTCTTACAAACAAACAAATTATGTAAAAAAAAATATGTCATTATATATGATTCGATTAATTGTATACAACCTTAATATAACGGTACTATTGACATATAACAGTGTACCCTTTAAATAAAGAGAATGTATGATAGGGTAACAAAAAAACTTATACTTTGTAGGGTAAACTATTATATTTTACAATTTCCTAATCTTAGTACAAAAATAATATGGAAATATATAGACTTCATGTAAGACTCATAAAATAAAGTGTCATCTTTCTAGAAAAATAATTAAGTACTTTTATCTTAGATAGCTAAAGACAAAAACTGAGGTATATATAAGTAATACATATGCGATTGACCAAGTGAGGTATATACAGGGTGGTTTCTAGACGATTTTTTGGGTCATTCTAACTTCAACTCTCTTGTGCTCATTACATCTTAGTGTGGCAACATTGATGATATTTCCTGACGCAACTTTTTGTAAACCACTAATCATTAATACACTGTGACAAAATTGCAGTATTGGAGATGACATGAAACACCAGTCAGATGCATCTTCAATTGGGTTCTTGGCACTTCAGCAATGCAACCGAGCTGGGATTGTGGAAGTGAAGCGAGAGGTAGGAGGAGAATGGTATCTCTCTTTTTCTCTCTATATTTATATCTCCCTCTCTCTTCCTCTGCCTTACTTCGCTCTCTCTGTCTCTTCCTCTTTCTCATCCCCTTCTCTCTCTTTCTCTTTCTTCCCGCCCCCCTCCCCTTCTCTCTCTCTCTTTCTCCTCTCCATCTGTCTCTCTTACTTCTTCCTATTTTCCTTCATTTTTTTTTCCTCTCTCCACCTCTCATTCTCTCTGTATTCTCACTCATCTTCTCCCTCCCGTGCTATCTCTCTTTCTCTCTCAGTTTCTTCTTGTCCTTTATCTTCTCACTGGCTCTCTTCCTCTTGTCGCTCCCCTTCTGTCTCTCACTCACTCCCCCCCTCTCCTTTCTCTCTTCCTCTTGTCCTTCCCCTTCTCTCTCTCTCTTTCTCTCTCACTCTCTCTCTTCCTCTTCCTCACCCTAACTCTCTCCCTTCCTCTTGTCCCTCCCCTTATCTCTCTCTCTCTAACTTCCTTTCTCTTTCTTTCTTATTCTCTCTTACTCTTTCCCCTCCTTCCCTCTGCCCCCCTTTCTCTCTCTCAATCTCTTCCTCCTGCTTCCCCCTCTTTCTCTCTCTCTTTCTTTCTCTTTGTCTCTCCTTCCCTTTCCCCTTGTCCTCTCTTCTCTCTCTCTCATTCACACACACAATATCTCCCCTCTCTCTCTCTCTCACTCACAAACACAATCTTCCCACACCCTCCAACTCTCACTTTTTCGCTCTCCCTTCTTCGCTTTTGCCATCCCTCCCCCTTTTTTCTCTCTTTCAGTCTCCTATCTCTCTCTCTCTTTCACACTCACACTATCTCTCCCTCTCTCTCATCTTCTCCCTCCCTTCTCTCTCGTTCCCTCTCCTTAACTCTTACCTTTCCCCTTATCTCTCTCTCTCCCTCCCTCCCTCAGCAACTGGCGCTTGAGCTCAGGTCGCTTAGCCAGGCAGGGGGAGTGGTGGGCGGGATCGGGCCGATCGTCACATCTGTTGCCACGTCATACCTACAAGTGGCATGGGTCAATGAGGTGGGGTTTTAGCGCACCAAACTCCTCCCTGAAAATAGTCGGGTTTCAGAGGTTTCCGGGTTTCTGATGTTTGGATATACTTTTTGATCGTTACTATCCATAGCTCATTTCCTTGCACCAAACCCAAGATCAAGAATATTGTACACAGCTTACAAATAAGTTCCAATCATGCGCAACCTCAGTGATAACGCTTATCTGCTGTGATATTGTCTGTATCTTTTCCTCCCCTTCTCTTTTTCTTTTTTTTCTCTTACACCCCCCCCCCCCCATTCATCTCTTTTCCTTTACTTCCTCTCTTTCTCTTCGTCTAGCCCTCTATTTTTATTTTTATTATCTTCATCCCTCCCTCTCTTTCTCTCCTCCTCATCCCTACCTACCTCACTCTTTCTCTCTCTCCTTTTCTCTCCCTCTATTCCCCCCCCCCCCCCCTCTTTCGCTCTCTCTTTTTCTCCGTCTTTCTCCTCTCTGTTCCTCTTCTCTCCTTCCCTCTCTCTTTCTATTCCTCTCCTCCCTCCCACTCCTCTCTGTTACCCTCCCTCCTCTCTCTCCTTCTCTTCTTTTCTTCTTCCCTCTCTCTCCAAAGGCCAGCACTCACATGCTCATAAAGAATCCAAACACTTTTCATACCTACATGCATGCGGTTTAAAAGGTATATAGAGGCCTTTGAACATTAGTTTGCAGGGGTAGACATAGTAGTTCTAACGGCTTGACTCATTATTTGGGAAAAGTACAAGTGATGGTAACACACGAGACGAGTCTTGGGTAAGTGCCGAGTGTGGGGAGGTCGGCGCGTCCGCCAACCATTCCTGTGGGGGGGCGGAAGGCTGGTGAGATGACCTGAACCGCGGAGGCTGGGGCACGACTGAGAGTCCAAACAAGGTCAGATGAACTCGTCATCTAATCCTCGCGTAAATACGGGAATATACAAAGACATAAGAAACTCACAAAAACGAACACATTTACACAGCACGCACACGAGCTCATCAGCGCAATGCCCACATAGATGTTTGTACATATGCACAACATAAAAACACGAATACACACACACACACACACACACACACACACACACACACACACACACACACACACACGGACGGACACTCACACACGAACACAGACGGGATCACATACACACAGAAACACACACGCGCGCGGACGCACGCACATACTGAAACACAAAGACACGGACGCACAATAGGAAGAGAGAGAGGGGGAGGGATAGAGACAGAAGAGATAGAGAAAGGCGGGCGGGGAGAGGGAAGGAGAGCAAGATAGTAAGAGAGAGAGGGGGAGACAGATAGAAAGAGAGCAGAGGAGATAGAGAAGGGGGGGGGGGGAGAGTGAGAGAGAGAGAGAGGAAAAGTAAGAAAGAGAAAGAACAAGAGAGAGAGAGAGAGAGAAGACTCATCGGTCCTAGACATCCTTTATCTCTGTCAGTATCCACTCTCTCCCTGTATCTTTCTGTTTCTCTGTCTTTTTGTGTGTTATCCCATGTGCGTGTCTCTCCTTCTCTTTCTGTATCGTGTCTCTCTTTCTCCCTCTGCTTCTCTCGCTTTCTTTCTTTCTCTTTTCTCTCCTGCTCCCTGTCCTCTAGATTTCATAGAAATAGCTTGAATCAAGAATATTTTATTATTTTTTGATTGCTGTAATCATTATACAATATTTATTAATATATTTGTTATATTATCAATATCATTGTTATTATAATCATTATCAGTCCCGTTTTTCTTATCATTATCACTCCTGGTATTACCATCATCATTATTGTCATTGTTTTTCTCATTCTCCCTCTTCCACTCTCTTTTCATTCTTCTCTCCCTCTCCCCCTCTCTTTTCCTTCTCCCACACTCTCCTCACTCACTCAGTAACGCACAAGCACTTAAAGCACAAAAACAGACTCATAAATACAGCCATGCAAACGCACACACATCCTCACACTTCTTTTTCCTTTCTCTCGCTTTCTCTTCCTCTCTCGCCCCTCCTTCTCTCTTTTCCACTGTCTCTGTTTCTGCTCGTCGGCCTCAACCCCTTCGCTCACTCTCTCTCTCCTTCTACTCTCTCTCGCTTTCTCTCCACCCTCTTCCTCTGTCGCTCCTCCCTCTGTTTCTTAGCTTAACGTCCTGAATCCCTTCGCTCTCCCTATCTCTCTATCTCCTCTCTTTCTCTCTGTCTCTTTCTCTCTTTATCACTATTCTTCCCCACCTCCTTTCCTCTAGATTTCGTGAAAATATATTTAATCATGTCTTATGTGTATTTCATTGTTATTATTACAATTACTATTATCATTATTTCGTCATTGTTATAAATATTACCATTATCATTATTGATATTATCATTTTCTTTTTATCATTACTGTAATTATTTTAGTTTTTATTGGTTTAATGATCATTATCTTTATAATTATTTTTGTCACCATAACCCGATCTAGTAGACCCTGTGCGCAGCCCGTGATACGCTGTCATACGCACACACACATATACATACACATACACACAGACACGCGTGCGCGTGCAGGCTTGCTCATAAACATGAGTGCAAACTCACCCGCTCACAAAGACACATTACAAGTATGCACTTATATAGGCACACGCGAGAGAGAGCGAGAGAGGGAGAGGGAGACAAGAAAGTTAGAAAGGAGAGATAATGAGGTAGTAAAGAGAAAGGGAGAGGAAAGAACATGGGGCATAGCATGAGAGAGACTGGGATAAACAGAGAGAGCAAGACTGGACAGTCCAAGAGAGAGAGAACAAGATTGGACAGAGCAAGAAAGAGAGAGATAACACGTTCTTGCGTCAGATGAAGGCCCTTGATAATATCCGATAACGATGTCTAACCTCGAAAGATAGCACTGATGGAAATTCCATTTTTAGCCCCGTAGGTCATTTCAGCTGGGTTGGTGACAAGTTGTTGACGTGTACATATGCACGTAATCAAATCGCACATAAGCATTTTCATATGCACATAAGCAAAACACATACGCACTAGTATATACACATGAACACGCACACATGTTTATACAAAATGCACAGAATTACACATGTACATAAACGCAACGAAACCATACACGCACACGTCCACATACAAAACGCACCCACATGTACATGAGCACAACGTAAACGCACATAAACATATGCACATATACATATGCACATGAACACAGCGCAAACACACACGCCGGAATGCAAGGTTGTTCACTCTTTCCTGAAAACCAACAACAGACAGCCATGTAGAGATTCACATGCATAAGCACATACACACTCACAGGCAAACACACACACACACACATTTGCTCCCTAATCATTGTTAAAGAAATAATTTACGCATAGAAAGACAAACGCACACATCTAGGTTTTCAAATGAGCACAGGCATTCAGGTAAATGAACATTCAAGAGAATAATACCTCTTAAAAACTCACAGAAACACATATGCACAACCACATTCTCATAAACATGCATACGCACACATAACCACACGCTCCTTTCTTTCCTTCTTTCCCTTTCTATCTACCTCTTCCTCTGCCTCTCCCTCCCTCGGCCTCTGTCTCTCTTTCCCTTTCTAGAGTCTCGCTCTTTCTTTCCCTCTGTCACTATATTTCTTCGTCAGTTTAGTGGCAAGACGCCCCTCCACTGGGCCACGACGTGCTTTTGGCATCCCCATGCCCCGCAGGATACTGCTTCTTCGACGCGAACGAGGGAACGAGTGAACGAACGACCGTACGAACGATTGAACGACCGAACAAGTGAACGAGCGATCGAATACACGAGTGAACGAACGAACGAGTAAACGAGTGAATGAGCAAAGCAACGAACGGCCGTGCTTAAGACGGACTCCTCGAGGAGGCGGGTGACTGCAGTTTCTCTCTCTTTCTCCTCTCTCCCCCCCCCCCTTTCATTCTCTCTCTCTCTCTCTCTTCCCATCTCTCTCTATTCTTTATCGCTTTCTCTCTGTAAATAGTTTTTCTTCTTCTTTTCCCTCTTCAAATTCTCTATCTCTCTTCTATACCGTTCCCTCTGCTTCTCTATAATCCGAGGATATATCGATATTGATATTATTGCTGTTATCAATAGTATCATCTTTATAATGAATATTAGCATATTTCTTATCATTATTGTTATTATTGCGGTTCTTGTTATGCTGTTTTTGGTACAACTACTATCGCTATCATCATTTTCTGGGACCATGATCATTATTATCATTATTACTGCTATTATTATAGTTATTATCATTATTTCATTATTATTATCATTATCATTTTTTATTATCCTCATTATCATTATTGTTGTTATTATTACCATCAGTGTTATCATCATCATCATTATCATTCTATTTTTTAATTTTGTTGCTATTACTATTATCATTATCATTGTAATTCTTATTAGCATTATATTATTATTATTATGATTATCATTATTACCTTTTTATTCTTAATCATATATATAATCTTTATTTTACTTGGTATTATTACTATCATTATTATCATCATTGCTGACCGTTAACACCATCATTATCAATATTCTCATTATTGTCACTATTTTCTCAAATTAATATCTTTATCATTATTACATTATCGTCATCATTAACCGACCACCCACACATATGCAAAAACAAGGTCACGCACACATCCAAAGAATTACTTATCACACTACGATAAATAGATCGCAAACATGAAACTTGATAGACGAAAAAGTAACAGCACTCAAAACTACGTTGTGTTTTTTAAAGAACAAATTAACTAAATATCACATCAAAATAATATCTCCATGAATAAATAATTTAGAGACACAGAGCTAGAATGATATTTCAAAGTCAATCCATTAATTAATACAAAAGGGAATAATGATCCCAAGAAAAGCAAATGAATCACTTTGGAAGAGGGCTGCATTCCTGGGTGAGCTGAGTTTATGCACCAAACATCAAGCAAAGAAGAATAACAGTGCCAACAGCAAGTGCTCAAGGCAGACACGAAGGCAGTCCGTCGGAGCTGAACAGGACTTGTCGTTGGCCAACACACACACCTGTGCTGAGCTGCCCTTCCCTGAATGCGTGATTATTATAATTATTATTGTCTTGTTCCTAGTATGACCGTCACAATTAATGATTATGATGATGCTAATAATAAGATAATAATAATTGATATTGTAATAACGTACTATTAGTACTATCATCATATTATTGTCTGTTGTTTTCATAATCATTATCAATAATGTCCGACCCCCACAGGGCTGGTCGGCGGACCCGCCGACCTCCTCGCACTCGGTGCCTACCAAAGACTCCTCTCGTGTGTTGCCATCACTGTGCTGTACTCTTCCTCATTACCATTATTCTTACCATTGTTATTACTATTTTATTTCATCATCATAATTAGCAGTATGATTATCATTCTTATCATATTGTTCGATATTATTTTTATTGTGATTATCACCACTATTAATGAATATCATAATGATTGTTATCATTATTACTACCATTACCATTAAAAAGATTATCATCAATATAGTTACTATTATTGTTCCTCTTATAATCATTCTACACTCTTATTATATGTTATCAATATTATTATCACTATTATTATTATTATTATTATTATCAATATTGTTATCATTATTACTAATATTGATAGTAATAGTATTTTAATTATTATTATTGCCATTATTGTCAATTTAAAATGTTATTATCATTATTATTGTTTTTATTATTATTCACTTTTATTATTAATATATGCTATACAGTTATAATCGTCATTATCATCAACGAGACATCAAATAATATGTTAGATATCAGCTGAGAGAGAAGGGGGGGGGGTTGAGATAGAGAGAGAGAAAGAGATAATTCAAACGCATTCAATTTCAGGCCCATGGCATCACAGCCGTACTGACCTAAGCCACGCCCACATCAGTCATAACCCCTGATCAGCTACTTGACCCGTACAATCACTCTTCCCCCCCCCCCCCCCCATTCCGGGCCTACCCGCTGCCCGGGTCTCTGCTCCTGCACCAGCCATCCCCTGGTATCTCCCACCTCCTTCACCACCAATAAAGACAAGCAAGATAGCAAGTCTATGACACTACCCTGGCACCAAACATCAAGCAGCGCAATCCAAAGAATTCTCACAGAGAGAGAGAGAAAGAGGGGCATCAGGGAATATGTTAGTCATTAACGTCTGCGAGAGAGAAAGAGAGAGAGAGAGAGAGAAAGAGAGGGGGAGTTGATGCGGAAACATTTCCTCACCGTAGTCGTCCTGGAGACACCGTGCTACACTTGCGTCCAAAGGTTAAGTAGCCTTCATACCACTGTCAGTAATAACGTGATAACGCTTATCATAAATGTCAAGGCCATGACAGCTTTTCTCCTCTCCTCTCTCTTTATCTCGCTCTCTTCCTCTGCCTCTTCTTCCTCCCCTTCATCCATTCTCCTCCTCTTCCTCCTTCCTATCTCTCTTTCTTTTTCTCTCTCTCTATACAGTGTACATAAGCACGAGTTGTGTAAGCCATTAAACATAGACCACGTGGCTCGAAGTCCAGTAAAGAACCAGCGCCTCAGCGAGTACTTAGATGACGAGATCATCTGACCTTGTTTGGCCTCTCATACGTGACTAAGCACCCGCGGGCTCAGGTCATATCATGTCTGCCCCCCACAGGACTGGTCGGCGGACCCGCAGACCTTCTCGCACTAGGCGCTTACCCAAGACTCGTCTCGTGTGTTGCCATCACTGTGCTGTACTCTTCATCAACAAAGAGCTAGCACAGTGATAGTGACACACGAGATATTATTAGGTATATTGGTCTCTAATTCGAATGCACAAGAAAACTACTATATTATCTGGCAGGTCCAGAGGAAAACTCTGTCTCTATTTAACTGCTTTATTGAAAAACAGTAGTTAGGTGGAGATATGACGACGTGGTAGTCGTGGCGGAGGCGACGTGAACTCCTACGGGAGAAAGGGAGAAGGTGCTCGCGGTTCAAAGGTCGGACTCGTTCTTGTTGCCCTCTTCGTCCTGGTCCTTGGTAAATCCGTCCATCCTCGACATCCACATGTTCTTGAAGGGCTGCAACAGGTCCTCGTTGACTTCAGTTTCTCGTAGTCCTCGTCCAGGTCTAACTCGCTCAATGCACGTCCTCGCAGATCTCATCCAGGTCCTTCTCGACTGCGTGCTCGTCCAGACGTCCTCGTAACCTTCGTCTGTATTTATGGGCATCCGGGTAGGAGGCGTCCGCTTCGGCCTCTCAGGGCGGCTGATACCTGCGCTGACGAGCTCCTGGAGTTTGACTAGATCTGCGAGTTCCTGGTTCTTTGCTGGATCTACTGGCGTCCCGGCAAGCGGCGCCCTTTCACATCCTAGGGCGGCTTAATACCTGCTCTGACGAACATCCTGGTCCACAGGCTTCTGCCGATCTTCCGGTGACGTCCTTTCCACAGAATCCTAAGGTGACCGTTTCGGTAGCAGGGTCCTCCTTCGGTGCCGTATCGGATATCAGTGAACCAGATTAAACGTGTAAGGGCCACCTCCTTTGCAAGATAGTAAGAGACAATGAAAGGCAGCAGAGAAAAGGGGGTGTTGAGCATATAGCTGGTTATTTATAATGATTTCAGTTTTTAACGTTTGTTTTTGTTACTTTATTTTCGTCTTTTTTTTTATTTTGCATTTTACTTTCACAAAGTTAAAGAAGAAAATAGAAGAGGGAGACGTCAGCAGCGATCCGCAAAGACCTGGCTTGAACTACCAACCGTCTCTGATAGATATGAGAATAAATAAGGGAAACGACAATGGCAATCCACTAGGGTTTACTTGAATCAATTGTCACTCGTCATGACTGACAAAATCGAGGCCAAAGGAAATACGTCATAGATCTTTACGCCTGCAACTACAACAGCAGCAAACACTATTAATATGTGGTTTCAAAGTTTTTTGTTCTGTGTGGATGAGTGAGTGAGTGTGTGTGTGTGCGTGTGTGAGCGACCGGGAGTGTCAACGAGAATGAAAGCGAGAGTGCGGAAATGTGCGGAAATGTATGGCAAACACGAAGATTAATGTTCATTTTAACAACAATGCGATAAACTAGCAATGGAATTAATACTTTTTTTTCAACTACCTCAAAATTCAAGATTTAATGATATGCGACAGAATGTATGCACTAATGAACGTAGACATGAAAAATATTCGCAAGCTTTCTCGAAAGCGAATCTTCTCGGGGTCAGCAAATCTCCCGAAATAGCCTTGTCTAACTGCGCATGCAGACTTCATCGACGGGGGTCTATTCCCAAAAAATACCATACTATACGAAGCGAAACGAGCTGCGAAAATGTATAAATAACCCACTTTTTTCTGCGAATCTGTGATGGGCGTTCGTGACATGCCCTACGGGTATCTATCACGAATTACACGATCGCTTGGGATTTACTCAGCCATGCCAGCGACTTCTAGAGAGTGAGAAGGGTGTGATTAATGATCGAATAATTCAGCTAACATTATTTAACGGACATACTTCGGGTCACCCGACTCAAAAGTTGCTG
>NC_061828.1:37706777-37711834 GCF_019202785.1 Penaeus chinensis | reverse complement strand
CCGGAAGGGGGGATTTTATCGATGTAAAACAAAGGGGGGATAATTTTTTTCCATGGGGCCGGTTTTTGGGCCAAAAAAAAAGCTTTTCCACGCTCAAACCCAGTTGGGGGATTTCCCCCTTCTATGGGCGCTTTTTGGCTCCGGGGTTTCCGCCCCGGGCACGCAAAGCTTTTGTACTCGCGTTTTTTTTTTTATTTTACCACGCGAACAATCGCCCGCGAAAACAACAGGAAGGTAGATGAAAATGGGTTGGGGCGGGGGGCCGGGGGTGGCAGGGGGAGGGGGAGGGGGGGGTGCCGGAGCTGTTTTTTTTAAATCGGGCTAAAGGGCCCCGGGGTAAAGGGGAACGGGGTTTTAGGGTGGCCCGTGGGGGGCCACTTTTGGTGACCTGGCTTCTGTTTGTCCACCGGGCTGCCGCCGCCCCAACTTTTTTTTTTCGTTTTTTGCGTGCAGGGTGCGTGTTTGCCCTAAAATCAAATAAAAATTTCGGGAAATAAATCTGCTAATATTAAAGGAAACTCGGTATTTGTGATGGAAAAAATTTCCTAAAATAAGGGGAAAAATAATTAAAAAACCCCAAAATTTTTGTTTTTTGATTTTGGAAGCTTTGTGGGAAAAATTTTGAATTACAAGTAAAAAAGGGGAAGTTTTTAAAAGCAGTTAAAAAGTGTATAATATACATGTACGATCGGCTTTTATCGATCCCCACCCTTTTCCACTCAAAAAAAAAAAAAAAAAAAAAAAAAAAATTTACGAAAATATAAATGATGAATAAGTGTTTAAAGATTTTCCCCTACACCAGCATGGGGAAAACGCTGTTGTCGTCGAACCATAGTGTTTGAGAAAAAAATAAGAGAAGATTTTATATGTCGAACACCTATTTCCCCCCATTTTTTTAAAAAGGGGGGTTTTTTGGTTTGGGACATTGCGCACGCGTCGCAGAAAGCTGTTTTTCGTCCTCCCCAAGCAAAACCATAGCTCGGCTCGAAAAAAAAAAACATGCTGTGAATTAGGACCCCGTAATCCCATATTGAAAATTTTGCAGGGGCGTTAATGGCAAAGTGCGTGTGGCAAAAAAAGCATTGTCCCTTTGGCTTAATCTCCCCGGAATGACAACGGGGCCCCTTTGAATGCGCGCCCCGGAGTCAGGCCTGGGCCTCAAAAACCCATTTTGGGCCCCCTTTTTCCATAACCCGATAATTAAATTTGTGACCCCACAAAATGGTATTTCCTTTTTTTAACAGGAACGGATGGGAAAACCTATCGGAAAAAGGTTGATTGGTGAAAAAGCGGGAGTGGGAAAGAAGAAACTTTTTTTATTTTTTTTGCTCAAACACACACATTTCCTTCTCTCTCCTCCTCACACCACAAACACACACACACCCAAAAAAACCACACACCCACCGCACAAAACACCACACCCCAAAACAAAACACCCCCCCCACCAACACACACACACTCCCACAATCACCACACACTAACACAATCCCCAAAAAAAAAAACCCACCCACACACACACACTCAACACAACACACAAACCCAAAACACACACACACACAATCAACACACTAAAAAACAATCACACCACCACAATCAAAAACACACACACAATCACACACACCCAAAAAATCCCCCAACACAAAACAATCACACAAAACACACAAATCACACACACAAAAACAAATCACAAAAACACACACAAAAAATCACCCCCACAAAAAATCAAAACCACAAAAAACCCCAATACAACATTTCCCCACACAAACACACACACACACACACACCCCACCCACACAACCCCACTCACTCACACACTCAAAATCAAAACTCACACCCCACACACAACACACCCCACAACCACACACAAACACACACCTCCCCTTAACACACACACACAAAACACACACACACACACTCCACACTCCACCCCACAAAACACAATCAAAACCACACACACACCCACACAATCACACCCAAAACACACATCAAAACCCCAAACACACACACACACAAACAAAAACACCACACCCCCAATCCCCACACAAAACCACACAATAAACCAAAACACACACACACAATCCAAAACCCAAAAACCCCAAAATCCCACACACACAATCACCCACACACAGCCCACACAAAAACACACACAATCAAAAAACACACACAAAAATCACAAACACACACACACAAAAACAAAACAATCACAAACACAAAAAAACACACACACACACCCACACACAAACCCCCAAAACACACACACAAAACCCCCACAATAAACACAACACACAAATCAAAAAATCACCAATCACACACAAAACCATTCACACACAATCACACAACCAATCACAAACCCACACAAAAACCAAACACACACACACACACACACCCCAACACAAACACACACACACACACACACACACAAAACACACACCCACACAAAACCCCACACACACACACACACAAAACACACAAACACAAAAAACACAAAACATATATATATACACAATATATATAAAATAAATATATATATATATATGTAAATATCCAACAAAAATATAAATAAATATAAATATATATATATAAATATATTTTAATTTATATATATAAAAACGAAATTATACTTTAAAATTAATTACAAATATATAAAATACAAATATATTTAAATATATATAAAAAATTAAATTATATATATATATAAATATATTTTAAAATTAGTTTTATAAATAAAATACACTATTTTAAAACTAAAAAAAATTTTAGGGAAAATTTGATCCGAAAAAAATCATGTTTATACATTTGGAAAATTTATGAAAACGCGGAGTGACTCAAAACAAAATGTCATGCGGAGTCACAAAGCCTTCACGGTAATCGTCGTGGGGGGTCTGCGTAGGAAAAACCCAAGGCGAAATTACCCGGTGGGGCCGGGAAAAAGGAATGCCACGGGTACGTTGGGGGGGGGAGTCGATTTGGAAAAGAGCCAAACCTCGCCGTCTTTTGGGGCCCACCCCCTCCATCGCAGGGTCTTTCCCAAGGAAAGGGTCCGTGCATCGCCTCTCGGGAAATTTCCCTTTTAGTTGGTTCGACGTTTTAGATTTTTTTATCTTTTATCCTGATTTTTGGTTTTCCCCTTTTTCTGTTGGGTGTGTGTCTCCTTCCTCTCTCCTTTTCCCCCTCCCTCGCCGGTCTCCCTCCCCCTCTTTCCCTTTCTCCCTAAACCCTGTCTTTTCTCCACTTTCTTCCCCTTCTCTCCCCCTCTGTCTCCTCCCTTTCTCTGGGGTCTCCTCTCCTCTTCTGTGTCTCCTCCCCCTCTCCCCCCAATCCGTGGCCCTCTCCCTATCCGTGGGCTCCCCCTCCTCTCTCCGTGTCTCCTCTCCTCTCTTTGGGGGTTCCCCTCCCTCTCCCCTTTTTTCCCCCCCCCCTCTCTGTGCTCCCCTCCTCTTTTCCCGTGTTTGCTCTCTCTCTCTCCTCTCCTCTCCCCTCTCTCTCTTCCCCCTCCTCTCTCCCCTCCTTCTCCCTCCCCCCAACTCTCTCCTCTCTCTCCCCTCTCTCCTCCCTCCCCCTCTCTCCCTCCCCCCCCCCCTTTCTCCCTTTCCCTTTTTTCTCTCTCTCTCTCTCCCCTCCTCCCCTTTTTTTCTCCTTTTTTCCTTCTCTCTCTCTCCTCTCTTCCCGCTCTCCCCTCTCTCTCTCCCTCATTTCTCTCCTCTCTCCCCTTCCTCTCCTCCCTCCTCTCCCCCCCCCTTTTCCCCCCCTTTTCCTCCTCTCCTCCCCTTTTCTCTCCGTTTTTTTTTCCTCTCTCTCCCCCCTCTCCTCTCTCTCTCTCCCTTTTCTCTCTCCTTTCTCTCTCCCCTGTTTCTCCTCCTTTTCTCCCTCCTTTTTTCCCCTCCAATTCCTTCCCTCCCCCTCCTCTCTCTCTCTCTCTCCCCCTCGTCTCTCTCTCTCCTCCCCCTCTCCTCTCTCTCTCTTCTCCTCCTCCCCTCTCCTTTTCCCTCCTCCTCTCCCCTCTCTCTCCTCCCTTTCCTCCCCCCTCCTCCTCCTCTCCTCCCCTCTTCTCTCTTCTTCTCTCCCCTCTCTCCCCCCCTCCCTCCTCTCTCCTCTTTTTCCCCTTCTCCTTCTCTCTCTCTCTTTTTCTCCCTCCCCCTCCTCTCCCTCCTCTCTCCTCTCCCCTCCCTCTCTCTCCCCCCCTCTCTCTCTCCCTCCCTCCCCTCTCTTCCTCTCTCTCCTTTTCCTCTCCCTCTCTCTCCCTCCCTCCTCTCTCCTCTCCTCCTCTCCCCTTTCCCTCTCTCCTTCTCCTCTTCCTGTTTCTCTCTCTCTCCCTCCTGTTTTCTCTCTCCTCTCTCCTTTTTTCCCCTCCTCCCTCCGTCTCTCCCTCCCTTTCTCTCTCTCCTCTCCTCCCCTCTCCCTCTCTCCCTCCTCCCTTTTCTCTCTCCTTTTTCTCCCCGGCTTTTTTCTCCTCCCGTTTTTTCCCTCTCCTTTTTCTCTCTCTCCCTTTTTCCTCCGCTCTCTCTCTCCTCTCCTCTCTTTTTCCCCCTCTCTCTCTCCCCTCTCCCTCCCTTCCTCCCCTCCCCCTCTCTCCTCCCCTCTTCTCCCCTCCCCCTTTTCCTCCCCTCTCTCCTCTCCCTCCTCTCTCTCTTCTCTCTCCTCCTCTCTCCTTATCCGGCCACTCTCCTCCCCTCTCCTCCCCCTCCTTTTCTCCCTCCTCTCTCTTTCCTCTCTCTCTTCCTCCCTTTCCCCTTTTCTTCTCTCCTCTCTCTTCTCTCTCCTTTTTCTCCCTCTCTCTCTCTCCTCTCCTCTCCTCTCCCTGTTTCTTCTCTCTCTCTCCCCTCTCTCCCTCTCTCCCTCCTCTTTTCCCTTTTCTCCCCCTCTCTCCTCATCTTCTTCCTCTCTCTCCCCTTCCCCTCTCTCCCCCTCTCCTCCCTCTCCTCCCTCTCCTCTCCCCTCCTCTCTCTCTCTCTCTCCTCCCCTCCCCTCTCCTCTTCCCCCCCCTCCTCCCCCCTCCCCCTCCTCTCTCTTCTCTCCCTCTCTCTCTCCCCCCCTCCTCTCTCTCCTCTCTCCCTCTC
>NC_061828.1:37704570-37706677 GCF_019202785.1 Penaeus chinensis | reverse complement strand
CTCTCTCTCTCTCTCTCTCTCTCTCTCTCTCTCTCTCTCTCTCTCTCTCTCTCTCTCTTCCTCTCTCTCTCTTCCTCTCTCTCTCTTCCTCTCTATCTATCTATCTATCTCTCTCTCTCTCTCTCTCTCTCTCTCTCTCTCTCTCTCTCTCTCTTCTCTCTCTCTCTCTCTCTCTCTCTCTCTCTCTCTCTCTCCCTCTCTCTCTCTTCCTCTCTCTCTCTCTCTCTCTCTCTCTCTCTCTCTCTCTCTCTCTCTCTCTTTCTTTCTCTCTCTCTCTCTCTCTCTCTCTCTCTCTCTCTCTCTCTCTCTCTTTCTCTCTCTCTCTCTCTCTCTCTCTCTCTCTCTCTCTCTCTCTCTCTCTCTCTCTCTCCCTCTCTCCTCTCTCTCTCTCTCTCTCTCTCTCTCTCTCTCTCTCTCTCTCTCTCTCTCTCTTCCTCTCTCTCTCTTCCTCTCTCTCTCTCTCTATCTATCTATCTATCTATCTATCTATCTATCTATCTATCTATCTATCTCTCTCTCTCTCTCTCTCTCTCTCTCTCTCTCTCTCTCTCTCTCTCTGGATATGTATATACGTGTGCGTGGGCATGCTTATCTCTCCCATTCATTGCGGATCATTACGCGTAATGTATTTACTCGCCTATCCACATGCCGCGATCCATTCATATATTAAGTAATTCATGAAAATAAACGTGGCCAGATAACGAACAAGAGACCGAGGGCATGGCTTTCGTTCCCTCTGTCGCTAACGAGTAACAGCACAAACTTGGATGAATGAGACATTGCTAACTACTGCCGTTAGCGATATAATAACATCATTACGTTGGCTACAGCTTCTGTAGGGGAAAGGGGGGGAGGGGGGGGGGTGATGGGGAGTGAGGTTAAGGGTAAATGAGGGAGGTAGGTAAGGGAGTAAAGAGGGAGGAGGGACAGGGTAGGAGAGGAAGGAGGAAGAGGGAAGAAATGGAGGAAGAGGGAAGAAAGGTGGAAAAGGAAGGAGAAACTGAGAAAGAAGAAAGGAGGAATGGGATAGGAGAAGGAGGATGGAAGGGGGGGGGGGGGGGAGCTAGACGAAGGAAGAATTAGGAAAAGGAGGAATGGGGATAGTAGGATGAGGCAGAAGGATGATGATAGGGAAAGGAAGAAACGGAAAGGAAAAGACCACCGCAACAAGGTAAATTATGGCATGATTGACCTCGATCATGTTCGGATATGAACAAGAACAGAAAGACAAAAGAGAGTAAATAACGTAGTTCGTAAATGAGGTAGATTTCACTAAAAGAAACTAGTTAGAGAAGAAAAAAGAAACAAGTATATACAATATATATAGATAATGTACATATATACATATATATACGAATCTGTATACATATAGAAATATATATGTATATACAGTATATAGATAGATACAGTGTGTATATTATATATATATTGTAATAATGATTGTTTACGATGTAGTCAACTTCATTCAAATTTCGTTAAGAATACTACTGGACGTTGATTACTTTAATTTTATCATAATGTTTACAGTGTAATTCATATAATTATTACTCGTCCGTCCCAGAGTGATAAGATATTCATGTACCTACGCGTGTATATACGTGTATGTATATGTACTTGTCTGTGTATATCCCCCGTAGACCGGAACAGCTCACCGATATCAGATTCGAAACAGCGCCGGTTCGAAACAGAAAGTCGAATCATCAGCTGACTCGTAAAGCGGAGAATTGGCCGTCTTTATAGCCCGAAAGCGGCCATATTGAAAATCATACAGTAGAAAATTGCGAGTTAAGTCACGGCCGCGACTCGTCAAGTTGTAAATCCAGACGAAAGGTTAATGACACGAATGAGCAAGGTGCTAATTACGTCTGGGAGAAGTGACGTCATTAAGGAAACACACACATGAAATATGCACACACATACGCATAGACACGCACGTAAACACATACAAATACACACAAACACACACCCACATCACGTACATACACCACACAAACACACACGCACCCCTACCCCCCTCCCACAACCCTACGCTCACCCACACACTCACAAACAGGATAAAACCTTCCCAGCCCTCTCATTAATTGAGAGTATTATTATCAGCAGCTTT
>NC_061828.1:37697070-37702070 GCF_019202785.1 Penaeus chinensis | reverse complement strand
CACGTACATACACCACTGTATCGCCTGTATACTTGAAAATGGCATATAGACTTTAGGGAACACCTGAAGCTTTCGGTTGCCATGTATACAAAATGCAGCCATTTGTGGAAATCAGTCACGCGTTGGCATGTATGATTTTCAGTGAATTTGGAGTTCGTGTGGCGTCCCTAATGCTCTGGTGGCATTGGGCTTTATAGCATTTATAGAAGCAAATGTATCCAGTTCGGTAGTAGGCTAATTTTAAAATAGGCATTTTTTTGACAATGGGTCTTCTAGTTCACGCACACACAAACACACTTACACTTACACACACTCACACACACACGTGCGCGCGCGCGCGCACACAAAAAAGTAAAAATCACCAGGTTTCGTAATATTGAAAAGAGAGAAGATAGCTTATCTATATATATACCCCCCCCCCCCTCTCTCTCTCTCTCCCCCACTCACTCATCCACGCAATCACTCATCAGTGACTCCTTCATTCCTCTGCTCTTTCACTTCGTCCACTCTTTTACTCATACACTCGCTCATTCACTTACTCATTTATTCACTCACTCACTCAAGTCACACACTCACTTATTCACTCTTCCGCTCACTCACATACTCATTCACTTACTCATTCACCCACCCACTCATTCAATCAGTTACGCACTTATCCATTCATTCATTCAATAACTCACGCACACACTCAGTTACTCTGTTACTCTATACCGTGTACATAAGCACGTATGGATCCACGCGGCTGCTTGCGCGCCGCGTTCCACGTGGTTTCTCAACCCACGCCTAGAAGTGGCGTCCCCACGCCACTCCCGGGTATTTAAGGCCAATGATGACCCAGGCCACAGAGAGTTCTTGCCCAGCGCTTGTCCGGTCAAGGTAGGCCGCCCCGCCTACGGTTTCAGGCGGGAGGGCTCCGGCCTCCCCCCCCCCCCCCCCATTGGCCTGACCGCGACTACCCGCACTGCACTCTACCCAGACCTTGTCTCGTGTTGCCATATCTCTGGGTTGCTGGTACTCTTCTAAATAAAAAGAGTCAAATCCATTGTCCCCTTTTACTACTCCTGTTTAACCAATGTATAAAGGTGCTCAATATAATCTTTTACACACTCACGCTTAAACTCACTTAAATCACCCAACTCCCACGCACTCAGTCACTCATTCACTCACATAGTCATTGTAACTCACTCATACTCAGCCACTCTCACTCAATCATTAATCAAACCGCCCGCCCTTCCACCCACTCACTCACTCTCACTCACTCACTCACTCACTCACTCACTCACTCACTCTCACTCACTCACTCACTCACTCACTCACTCACTCACTCTCACTCACTCACTCACTCATTCACTCACTCACCTTCCCACTCATTCACCCACTCACTCATTCACTGTCACTCACTCAACTAGCCAAACTGCCCGCCCATCCACCCACTCACTCACTTACCCACCCACTCACCCACTCATCCACCACCCACCCACTCACCCACCCACACACTCACCCACTCATCCACTCACCCACTCACCCACTCATCCACTCACCCATTCACCCACCCACCCACTCACCCACTCATCCACTCACCCACTCACCCACTCACCTCACTACCTCCATCTCGGCGCTTCAACTACTAGCCACTAACTGCTAGTTATTAGCAGATTTTCGCTTCCCGACCACTAACAACTAAATAAGCTATAATAGCGAACGTTTATCTACTGTAATTTTCCCCGCAAAGGGATTTTTTTTTAGCACTCTGAGTACATTCTTTTCGAGATTTATTAATTCGATTATGAACCATTTTTGCTCGATTTGGCTCGGGGTGTCGGTGTCCTGCAGTTAGGAATTAACAGGTTATCGGTCTCTCTATTTTCTATTTATTTACTTGTTTTATTTTTGTTTAGATTTTTTGTGTTCATTTATGGTTATTTTAGTTATTTTGTTATCTTTCTTTTAGTTATTTTTGTATCTTTATTTTAGTTATTTTTATTTATTTGTTTATTTTTGTTTAGTTTAGTTTCGTTTCCCACGTTTTTTCTATTTCATTTTTATAGGATTTATTTTCGTCCGCTCGTCAATCCCCATTTCCCGGTCGTTTCTTTGAGATGAGCAATTATCACTTTACTTGGGCTTTTTCTTGATTCTGTTCTTGTTCTTGTTCTTGTGGTTATTCAAGTGTGATATTTCCTACCTTTTTTTCTACTTCATTTTCCTTTACCTGTTTTTCTTTCTTTATTTCTTTTTCTTTCTTCTTTCTTTTTTCTTTGTCTTTCTTCTTTCTTTCTTTCTTTTTCTTTCTTCTTTTTTCTATTCTTTACTTTTTCTTCTTTTTCTTTCTTTTTTCTTCCATTCTCTCTCTTCTTTCTTTTTCTTTCTTCTTTTTTCTATTCTTTAATTTTTCTTCTTTTTCTTTCTTTTTTCTTACATTCTCTCTCTCTCTCTCTCTCTCTCTCTCTCTCTCTCTCTCTCTCTCTCTCTCTCTCTATCTCTATCTCTATCTCTCTCTCTCTCTCTCTCACTTTCTCTTTCTCTCTCTCTCTCTATCTTTCTCTCTCTCTCTCTCTATCTTTCTCTCTCTCTCTTTCTCCTCTCTCTCTCTCTCTATCTCTATCTCTCTCTCTCTATCTCTATCTCTATCTCTATCTCTATCTCTACCTCTCTCTCTCTCTCTCTCTCTCTCTCTCTCTCTCTCTCTGTGTGTGTGTGTGTGTGTGACTCCAGGATCTGCCGAGCCAAAATTGAAAAGGGGGAAAGGGTTAAGCCTTCTGCTGCAACTGCGGAGGCCCCCACACTGCCGGGTCTCTGGCATGCAGGGCGAGGCCACAATCAAAGCTTATTTCGGCGGTTCCCCAGCAAGGAATCGCGGGAAAGGAAAAAGGCCCGGACACCGCGAAGGCAGAGGTGCACAGGGAGGGCACCACTACAATCCCCAACGCCTGGCTGCAGGGCCTACCGCGCCGTCGTCCAAGGGAAGCGATCAACCTCAGGACGACCGACAGGCGCAGGAAGTGAAGGAAACGAAGGAAGTGAAGGAAGTGAAGGAAACGAAGGAAGTGAATGAAGTGAAGGAAACGAAGGAATTGCGGCGGAGGAGTGATGCGGATTTTTCTGGGAAGGAAGTATCGGCAATCACCCGGATGCTTCAGACACTGATGGAGAAAATGGATGTAATTTAAAAAAAAAAAAAAAAAAAGCTGGCACAATTTACGGACAGATAAACCGAGGAACAGAAATAGAGAGAGGAGGCTGTCACAGAAACTCCCCCTCCCCCTCCCCCCCACACACAAGACGCAGAAATGAAATATAGAAATGTTAGTGGTCCTGCAGAGGAACAAAGTGTAGACTGTAAGATAAAAAATTAGGGAAAGGAAAGGAAAATAACAACGTGTAGTGGGGGGAACATCCTCTGCGGACTTCAGGTCACTCCTGCTGAAATGCAAAGATCAGGAGAAAGAAAGCCTCTTGAAAAAAAAAAATGGGAAGCTATGCAAGACGAAAGGGCAGCCATTCGAGAAATGCTGGGGAAACATAAGGACGCGATTCAGGCCTGATAGAAACAACGAAACAAGTAATATAGAGTAACCCAGAAAAGTGTCACCCAGATGTTTACCGAGAGCGGTCAAATTTAATAATCTGTTTATACATAGTTTCTCACTTTTTGACATGAGTAATTGCGTTCGTCCTGTCTCACGACCATAGATATCTGTTCATTGGACTAAATAGATCCAATGGAGATGCATGTATGTCTCATTTGTTGATATACCTATGTTTTGTATGTGAAATGTGAGCCCACAGAGGGACTTATTAAGACAGGGGTGAGGATAATCGACGTTACCTCATCCTTTTGAGATGTAAGCTTTTGTCTTTTGTGAATATAAACATAAATCTCGCTCTCTCTCTCTTTCTTTCTCTATTTATCTATCTATTTAACTATCTATCTATATATCTGTATATCTATTCTCTCTCTCTCTCCCCCCCCCCCCCCCTCTCTCTCTCTCTCTCTCTCTCTCTCTCTCTCTCTCTCTCTCTCTCTCTCTCTCTCTCTCTCTCTCTCTCTCTCTAGCTTTCTCTATCACTTTTTCTTTATCTCTCTATCTATATGTTTATCTGTGTATTTTCTCTCTCTCACACACACTTTTATTTAATCTTTATGATCCTCCAACAATGGCAACCGAATGAATTAACAAAACAGCAAAATCACTGGCGAGCAATTACAGTGTGTTCCCATCCGCAGTTCACTTGCTATTATCCAAACAAGCAAACAGACAATGAAATGATAAACTGCGGTCAGATTCAAACACGTTCCTGTTTGTTTGTTTACTTGTGATGTTCCGCGTTGCCCTATATAGATGTAAACAATGCACGCTGTTAAATGCACTGATTGAGGTCCTAGTAGTTTTACTAGGCATGGTTTGCTTATTTTCGTTTGAATGTATGAATATCATTGTTTTTTATGTTGGGATTTATTGTTGTTTTTGTTTTTGTTTATGTTAATACTATTAGTAGTGGTGGTGTTTTCTTTCATAGGCATAACAATCTTTGTTAGTGTCATCATTACCATTGGGATGTTCATCATTGATAGTATCATGATCAATAGCAGTATTATTATTATCACTATCATTACTTTTTTTCATTATCACTATCATTACTTTTTTCATTATCACTATCATTACTTTTTTCATTATCACTATCATTACTTTTTTCATTATCAGTATCTTTATTGTTATGATTTTTATCATCAGCATTATCGTTATTCCTATCATGACAGTTGTTGTCATCATGATAATAATTATCATTTTTATCTTTGTTGTTATCATTATTGATATTATGATTATCACTATTATCTCTTTTATCAGTTTCATCATTATTTTATTTTTATTATTGTTATTATCATAGTTATCATAGCCATTTCATTATAATTATTACACAAAAGAGTGCCTGTGTATTTATATATATATATACACATATATACGTGTATACACACGCACACACACACACACACACAC
>NC_061828.1:37667070-37684570 GCF_019202785.1 Penaeus chinensis | reverse complement strand
GGGGGAGGGTGTGAAGGAGGGATGAGTGGGGGAGGGGGCGAAGGAGGGGTGAGTGGGGGAGGGGGCGAAGGAGGGGTGAGTGGGGGAGGGGGCGAAGGAGGGGGGAGTAGAGGAGGGGTGAGTGGGGGAGGGGGCGAAGGAGGGGTGAGTGGGGGAGGGAGCGAAGGAGGGGTGAGTGGGGGAAGGGGTGAAGAGGGGTGAGTGGGGGAGGGGGCGAAGGAGGGGTGAGTGGGGGAGGGAGCAAAGGAGGGGTGAGTAGAGGGGGAGGGGGTGAAGGAGGGGTGAGTGGGGGAGGGGGCGAAGGAGGGGTGAGTAGAGGGGGAGGGGGCGAAGGAGGGGTGAGTGGGGGAGGGGGCGAAGGAGGGGTGAGTGGGGGAGGGGGCGAGGGGGGGTGAGTAGAGGGGGAGGGGGCGAAGGAGGGGTGAGGAGGGGAGGGGGCGAAGGAGGGTTGAGTGGGGGAGTGGCGAAGAGTGGTGAGTGGGGGAGGGGGCGAAGGAGGGGTGAGTAGAGGAGGGGTGAGTGGGGGAGGGGGTGAAGGAGGGGTGAGTAGAGGGGGAGGGGGCGAAGGAGGGGTGAGTAGAGGGGGAGGGGGCGAAGGAGGGGTGAGTAGAGGAGGGGGGAGTGGGGGAGGGGGCGAAGGAGGGGTAGTGGGGGAGGGAGCGAAGGAGGGATGAGTAGAGGGGGAGGGGGCGAAGGAGGGGTGAGTGGGGGAGGGGGGCGAATGAGGGGTGAGTGGGGGAGGGGGCGAAGGAGGGGTGAGTAGAGGAGGGGTGAGTGGGGGAGGGGGCGAAGGAGGGGTGAGTGGGGGAGGGAGCGAAGGAGGGGGTGAGTAGAGGGGGAGGGGGCGAAGGAGGGGTGAGTGGGGGAGGGGGTGAAGGAGGGGTGAGTGGGGGAGGAGGCGAAGGAGGAGTGAGTGGGGGAGGGGGCGAAGGAGGGGTGAGTAGAGGAGGGGTGAGTGGGGGAGGGTGTGAAGGAGGGGTGTGTGGGGGAGGGGGCCAAGGAGGGGTGAGTTGGGGAGGGGGTGAAGGAGGGGTCAGTTGGGAGGGGGCGAAGGAGGGGTGAGCGGGGAAAGGGAGCGAAGGAGGGGTGAGTGGGGGAGGGGGCGAAGAGGGGTGAGTGGGGGAGGGGGTGAGTGGGGAGGGGGCGAAGGAGGGGTGAGTGGGGGAGGGGGCGGAGGAGGGGTGAGTAGAGGAGGGGTGAGTGGGGAGGGTGTGAAGGAGGGGTGAGTGGGGGAGGGGGCCAAGGAGGGGTGAGCGGGGAAAGGGAGCGAAGGAGGGGTGAGTGGGGGAGGGGGTGAGTGGGGAGGGGGCGAAGGAGGTGGGAGTGGGGGAGGGGGGTGAATGAGGGAGGGGGCGAAGGAGGGGCCAGTGGGGAAGGGGTTGAAGGAGGGGCCAGTGGGGAAGGGGTTGAAGGAGGGGCCAGTGGGGGAGGGGGCGAAGGAGGGGGCAGTGGGTGAGGGGGGAGGCTATCGATTGCTGGGTGACGCGACCTAACAGGCCGGCTCCCTGCATCGTACCTGCAAGGGATCCCTCCCTCCCTTCTCTCCCCCCTCTCCCTGCTCCCCTCTCCCTTCTCTCTCCCCTCTCCCTGCTCCCCTCTCCCTTCTTCCCTTTTCCTCTCTCTTTCCCCTCTCCCCTTTTCTCTCTCCCTTCTTCCCTTTCCCCTTTCTCCTTGCCCCTCTCCCTTCTCTTTTTCTCTCCCCGCTCCTTTTCTCTCCTTTCTCTTCTCGTCCCCCCTCTTTTTTTCTCCTCTGCCTCCTCTCTCGTTTTCCCTCTTTTTTTTCTGTCCTCTCTCTTCTGCTCTTCTTTCCCCTGCCTTCTCTCGTTTCCCCTCTCTTTTTCTCTCCCCATTTCCCCCTCTTTCTCTTTTTCTCCCTTTCTTCGTAATCCCTCTCGAATTTTGTCCTCTTTTTTTCTTCTCATTTTCTCTCACCTCTTTCGTACCTCTCTCGTTTTCTCTCTCTCTCTCTTTTTCCTTCACTCCCCTCTTTCGTCTCCTCCCTTTTTTTCTCTCTTATTTTGTTTCAACTATCTCCCTTATATTTCCCTCTCCTCTCCTTTTCTCTTATCTCTTTTGCCTCCCCCCTCCCCCTCTCTCTTCTGCTCTCCTTTCTCTGCCTTCTCTCGACCCCCCTCTCTATTTCTCTCACCGCTTTTTCCCCTCTCTCCTTTTCTGCCTTTTCCCGTAATCCCTCTCGGTTTTTCTCCCCTATCTCTTTCTCTTCTCTTTTGCTCTCACCTCTCGCGTATCCCCTCTCGTTTTATCTCTCCTCTTTATTTCCCTCTCTCCCTTCTCTCGTTTCCCCTCTCTTTTTCTCTATCTTTTTTCAGCTATCTTTTTTTTCTATCCTTTCTGTTTCTCTCCCCTCTTTTTTTCTCCCCTCCCTCGTCTCCCCTCTCTGTTTCCCTGTTTTGACCTCATAAAGATATACAAATAAATGAATAGACATATAGATATAGATGAATAGATAGATAGTTATAATACATATAAAGACATTCAGGGCTTCATCATACAATTTGTGTTTGTGTGTATATATATATGTTTATATACATAGATAGAAAGCTAGATATGATTCCGCCAGACCAGCGTCTAGTCTCTCTCTCTCTCTATCTCTCTCTCTCTCTCTCTCTCTCTTTCTCTCTCTCTCTCTATCTCTCTCTCTCTCTCTCTCTCTCTCTCTCTCTCTCTCTCTTCTCTCTCTCTCTCTCTCTCTCTCTCTCTCTCTCTCTCTCTCTCTCTCTCTCTCTCTCTCTCTCTCTCTCTCTCTCTCTCTCTCTCTCTTCTCTCTCTCTCTCTCTCTCTCTCTCTCTCTCTCTCTCTCTCTCTCTCTCTCTCTTCTCTCTCTCTCTCTCTCTCTCTCTCTCTCTCTCTCTCTCTCTCTCTCTCTCTCTCTCTCTCTCTCTCTCTCTCTCTCTCTCTCTCTCTCTCTCCCTTTTTATTTCTGAATGGTGGATACAGCGACTGAATTAGTCGTTGGAGAAATTTCCGATTGCTCCAAGGAATGAATTGGGAGTGGAATTTAGGATCAGAGTAATGTGTAGGAAAGGGAAATCGGGAAAGTTAGAATGGAAGGATTGATCACTTATTCGTCATAAGGTAGTAACGGAAAATATTGGGGAGTGGGGGGCGGGGGCGGGGGTTGAGCATCTCGATCGCGTCTGACTTTTGTTTTCATTATATATATATTTATGATTATTATTGATGTATAATTAGTAGGCAAAGGGAGAGTGTAGTAGAAGAGAATATTTTTTATTTTTATAATGTTTATTGCTAAGATTTATAATGTGATGCATCACCTGTTTGTTTTTATATGATTATAGAATAAAAGAAATGTATTAAAACTGTTTCTAAAACTGTTGTATATCTAACAGAGGATTAAATTCATACTACTCATAATAAAATTAGATTAATCTTTTTTTTTTCAGTGTTTCCTTAAACCCCCAAATCCCAGGTGGTTCTGGCAGCAATGCCGAAGTAATGTTATCAGTGTGTGAGCGTTGTTCTTGACTAACCGTCAGCAGAATTTTAATTAACATATTTTCAATTTATATATGGGAAATTATTAACCGACATCTGGTGGCAGGTATTTTAAAATTTTAGATTCGGCATTTGGTGTCACTGCTCAGATTTGAATTCTTACAGTGGTAGCAGCGGTGGGATTTTTTTTTAAAACTCATTGCATATATATATGTATGTGTGTGTGTGTGTTGTGTATGTGTATGTGTAAGTGTATGTGTATGTGTGTTTGTGTGTGTGTGTGTATGTGTGTTTGTGTGTGTGTGTGTATGTGTGTCTGTGTGTGTGTGTAGATAGATAAACAGATCAACAGATAGGCATAGATAGAGTGATAGACAGATATATATATACATATAGATATAGATACAGTTATTTCTGTTTGCGTGTATAATATACATGCATTCACTTAACTAGTACGCATGTTTGTTGAAAATGCTTCCCATAACTACCAAAGGCACTATAGTGGACATTAGTATTTATCATTATGCAATACATGTAAGATACACTCCTGCCCCCACTCAAATGCAAATTGAAGATCACTTCATTAGTCTGTCAGAAGTACTAATGATGTAAAATGAAAAAATTAACCAGACAGGATGTTATGGGAAAGCACAATTCATGTTTTTTATTTTTGTTATTTTCTTTGTATTGTCTCTTTGTTTTGCATTTTTCTCCCCAGAATATTCTTGTATTTTTTCCCCCTCCCCACCTCGAAAATCTCCCCTACTAACTCTCCCATACTCCAGGTCATCCTCTCTCGCTACGATTTTTTCCCCTACCGTTTTTTTTTTTTTTTCCCTAGAAGCCCATTCTTTCCCCCCACACGTAGTAGCATGACTCTCGCTTCTTTCGCTTGTCAGTCTATCCAGCTTAACTTCACGCTCTCATTCCCTCTTACGTCATCGATGCAAGGAGCCTCATAAATTATTTTTATTTTCGTTTTCCTCATTTGTTGTGGAAAGTTTGTTTGTTTGTTTGTTTAGGGGGGAGGTCTTGATTCTAGCTACAAGTACAACCTTTTCCCTTCAAATACACCCTCCTCCTCCCTGCCCACTCCCCTTTTCCCCCACATATACAACTTTCTTGCCCCTATTTCATACCTCAAACCTTCCCTCATACTTACACAATCTCCCCCCAACCCTTACCCTCTACCCCCACGCTACCCCTACCCAACCCCCCCAAACATAACCTCCCACCCTTTGTTCCCTAACCCCATCAACCCCTCTCTTTCCCCTTATACCCTACCCCCACTTTTCCATCACATACACAACCCCCCTCCTACCCCATATTCACATCCCCCAACACCCCCAACATACCCCATCACCCTCAACATACCCCAACACCCCCAACATACCCCAGCACCCCCAGCATATCCCAACACCCCCAACATACCCAACACCCCCAACATACCCCAACACCCCCAACATACCCCAACACCCTCAACGTCCTCCAGCATCCCCCCCCCCCCACCCCTTTCCATTTCCTGCAGACCTGGCACGTTCCGATACAATTGCCGCGGGAGAAAGACGTTTATTTTATCTTTCGACTTCACAAGAAATAGATTGGGAGAAGAGTTGCCAGTTAGCGTAATAAGGTAGACTGGGAGAAGAGTTGCCAGTTAGCGTAATAAGGTAGACTGGGAGAAGAGTTGCCAGTTAGCGTAATAAGGTAGACTGGGAGAAGAGTTGCCAGTTAGCGTAATAAGGTAGACTGGGAGAAGAGTTGCCAGTTAGCGTAATAAGGTAGACTGGGAGAAGAGTTGCCAGTTAGCGGAATAAGGTAGACTGGGAGAAGAGTTGCCAGTTAGCGTAATAAGGTAGACTGGGAGAAGAGTTTGCCAGTTAGCGTAATAAGGTAGACTGGGAGAAGAGTTGCCAGTTAGCGTAAGGTACTGGGAGAAGAGTTGCGTAGCGTAGGTAGACTGGGAGAAGAGTTGCCAGTTAGCGTAATAAGGTAGACTGGGAGAAGAGTTGCCAGTTAGCGTAATAAGGTAGACTGGGAGAAGAGTTGCCAGTTAGCGTAATAAGGTAGACTGGGAGAAGAGTTGCCAGTGTAGCGTAATAAGGTAGACTGGGAGAAGAGTTTGCCAGTTAGCGTAATAAGGTAGACTGGGAGAAGAGTTGCCAGTTAGCGTAATAAGTAGACTGGGAGAAGAGTTGCCAGTTAGCCGTAATAAGGTAGACTGGGAGAAGAGTTGCTGGGAGAAGAGTTGCCAGTTAGCGTAATAAGGTAGACTGGGAGAAGAGTTGCCAGTTAGCGTAATAAGGTAGACTGGGAGAAGAGTTGCCAGTTAGCGTAATAAGGTAGACTGGGAGAAGAGTTGTGTGTGTAGATATAAATGTTGATGTAGATGTGTATATATACGTGTAAATATATATATATATATGTGTGTGTGTGTGTGTGTGTGTGTGCATATAAACATATGTGTATATATATATATATATATATGTGTGTATATATACATATATATACATATATATGTGTGTGTATATACATACACGTATGTGTGTGTTTGTGTGTTTGTATATATATACATATACATATATATATACATATATATGTGTGTGCTTGGGTGTACATTTATATATATACATATATATATATATACATGTGTGTGTATGTGTGTGTTTGTATATATATACATATATATATATGCATATATATGAATATACATATATATCACAATTCCTATTTCTGAGCAGTGTGAGTCCTGGGTCATTTGGCTTGTTGACTTGTATTACTGAACTGAAATTCCTTTGCCATTCCTTATGTATTCATCCTCAAATACCACATGTTTTTCAAAATGCGAGGATATTGTCATGATAATAATGATATATATACATCTATTTGCAGCATGAATAGGTCATGAGTCGCCACGGATCGGAGCTTTGAAGAGTTAGCTTTGGAACAGTGCCTGAGACCTATTATCATTAATGCCACTTCACGTATTATGTCGTTGCTTTGCAGTGGGGCTGGAGTGTCGTCTCCAGGGTGCAGGCTCGGGCTTGGGTGTTATGAAGAACAAGCTTTTTGGCCATATAGCAGGATCCCCACCAATCTGATGCAATCCAGGGGAAGGGCAAGACCACATGCAGTGCTGTTGCAGAAGGTGCCAGAAAGTAGATGATGTCAACTGCAAACTTGCCCTAGGAATTCCAGCTACAGGTTTCTCCTTATTGTTTACTCTTTACTAGGTAGTATACTCGACAACTAGGGATCAACACTAACTCTCTCTCTCTCTCTATATATATATATATATATACATATGTATAATACATATATAATATATATACATACACACACAAACACACACACACAAACACTCACACACACATATATGTATGTGTATATATATATATATGTGTGTGTGTGTGTGTGTGTGTGTGTGTGTGTTGTAAGGATGTCTGTATATGTGTGTTTTGTGCATGCATTCTAGTGTTTCTATTAGTACACGTGTATTTCATCTGTTAATATGTACTTCTCCTTTAACCTAGTACTTTCAACACAAGTTATATGTTTTCCATAAACTAATAAGAAGTCAGTGGAGTTTTTTCTCACTACTAGAAAAATAGCCGTGAAGAAATCCGAACGGAATTTAGGCAAATCGCTCACGTCCTCTCCGACATGTAGCCAATACGCAAATTGATGTAAAGAGAGGAAATATCCCAATAACGTTTGCGTGTAAAAAAGAAGAGCATGGAATAAGAGGAGAGAGGAGACGAGATGTAGTGGGGGGGGGGGGGGGGTTGAGAGAGACAGAGAGAGACGGAGACAAAGACGATAGAAACAGAGACAGAGAGAAACGGAGACAGACAGCGACAGAGAGAGACGGAGACAGAAGCAGAGACAGAGAGAGACGGAGACAGAAACAGCGACAGAGAGAGACGGACACAGAAGCAGAGACAGAGAGAGACGGACACAGAAGCAGAGACAGAGAGAGACGGAGACAGAAACAGCGACAGAGAGAGACAGAGACAGAAACAGAGACAGAGAGAAATAAACAGATCAATTCTAGATGAACAGACAGGGGAGACATAGGCTTACAGATAGCTAGATAGAAAAAAGGACGACCATCAACTGAATAACCTCGATGTTTCGCCTACGTCCTTCCCACACGCACGCCCGCGCCCACGTTGCATCTTCTAAGCCTCTCGCGAGAAGGAGTTAGACAGGCAAAAACGTGCAGGGAGAGTCTAAACCTGTGAAGTTACGTTTTCATTTCCACCCATAGCAACAGACACATGCACAGATACATAAATATTTAAACACACACAATATATATATATATATATATATATATATATATATATATATATATATATATATATGTATATATATACATACATGCATATTTACACACACACACACACACACACACATACAGATAGACAGATAGATAGATAGATATAGATATAGATATATTTAAATATATATATATGTATATATCCATATATATATATACATATATATATATATATATATATATATATATATATATGTATATATGTATGTACATATATATGTATATATGTATGTACATACATATGTAGATATGAATAGAAAAAAAGATACGGATAAAGAGATAAAGATATATATATATATATATATATATATATATATATATATATATATATAAAAAGATGATAAAAAAAAGAAAAAGATGGATAACTATAAATGGACATAAACAACTAAATATGTATGTGTATATATGTGTTTATATAAATATATATATGTATATATACATATATATACATACATATATGCATGTATACATACATACACACACACACACATACATAAACAGATAAATAAATACATACATACATGCATGCTTGTATACATAAATACATATATGATGCTTACATAAACCTTCCTCGATGCTAAAAATAAACCACGTCGCTCTAAAAACAAACCACATAAAACAGTAGGATAAAATAACATGGAATAACTGGTTAACGATTTCCCTTCAGTTGTTTTACGTGTATGGTTTTAATGAAGGATGGGATGACGTTGCGTGTCAAGCTATTGTCAAGGAAGGAGGATGAAAATAGGAGCGTCAGAAAAGAAAGGAAATCGAAAAGAATAGATGGAAGATGATGATGATGATGATGATGATGATGATGATGAGGAGGAGGAGGAGGATGATGATGATGATGATGAGGAGGAGGAGGAGGAGGAGGAGGAGGATGATGATGATGATGATGAGGATGATGAGGAGGAGGAGGATGATGATGATGATGATGATGATGATGATAATGAGGAGGAGGAGGATAAGGATGATGAGGAGGATGATGATGATGATGATGATGATGATGATGATGATGATAATAATAATAAGGAGGAGGGGGAGTAGTGAGGATGATGATGATAATGATAAGAAGGATGATGATGATGATGAAGATAAGGAGGAGGAGGAGGATAGGGAGGATGATGATGATGATGATGAGGTAGAAGTAGAAGAAGAAAGAAAGAAAGAAACAGAGATCAAAATACCCATATGATAATAAAAATGAAAAAAAAAAATAGAAAAGAAAAATATATATAAAATCTAGAGATTTAAACTTCAACCTGAGTTTTCTCTCTCGACATCCAACATCACCGGCTCAACCCCCCCCTTCCCCTCCCTCCCTCCCTCCCTCCCTCCCCCCTCGACCTCCCCCATCACCCCCCCCCCCCCCCCCCCCCCCCCAGCGCCCACAATTAGAGGGTCGGCAGCGCACGGAAGGAAGGAAGGTCAGTGAGGGTGGAGCTGACACGCACACACCGACGTACATACACGCACACGGATACATATATAGACGCGAGAATGTCCATATACCCACATAGGAAAGAATACATTCACACAGACATACACATATAAGAAGACATCACTTGCGGAAATCCATGCTAACTTATAGATACACGATCCTTGGCATGTTGATGTTGTTATTTTTTTTAATCGGACATATAGACTTGAAAAATTATGTAATCGCTCTCATTTACTCTAAAAAAAAAAAGATAGTTCCTTGCCTCTTCTCCTATTCCACGCTTTTCACCCCTTCCTTCTCCCCTCTTTCTTCGCCCCTGTCCCCTCTCTCTTCGGCTCTCCACTTCCCTTCCCCTTCTCCTTCCCCTCTTCTCGCTCTCCTTCTCCTATCTCTTTATCATCCCTCCACTCTCTCTGTCTCTCTTTCCTCTTCACTCCCCTCCTCCCTCCTTTACTTCCTTTCCCCCCCTCCCTCAATCTCTCTCTCCCTTCCCTATCTCCTCCCCTTTCCCCTCCCCATCTCCTCCCCTTTCCCCTCCCCCCATCTCCTCCCCTTTCCCCTTCCCCCATCTCCTCCCCTTTCCCCCTCCCCATCTTCTCCCCTTTCCCCCTCCCCATTTCCTCCCCTATCCTCCTCCCCATCTTCTCCCCTCTCATTCCCCTCACGACAAACCCCGTTTCTTCGGCAAATCTTTGAAGGCAAGACAACTCCCATCTGGCGAGTGAGCAAAACGGAGATTTCTTGACCTTGACCCAGGGTGCAGCAGCAGGCCGTGTGCGTGCGTGCGTGCGTGCGTGCGTGAGGGAGTGTGTAAAGGGGCGGCAGGGTGTATGTGTGTGTGTGTGTTTGTTTTGTGTGAGTGTGTGTGTGTGTGTGTTTGTTTGTCTGCGTTTGTATTATGTTTGCGTGTGTGTTAATGTATATGCTGCATGTGTTTGTCTGCCATTAATTTGTATATGAATATATGTGAGAGTTACTGACCTCATTTCGTATCCCTCACGCCACCTAGCTTGACCCCACACGCCACGCCCCCGAACCAAGCGAGGATGACCCAGTAGCTCGCACCTCGACATCATTTCGCCAAGACCTTCACGCCGAGGTCCTGCGCTGGACGGCAGGTCACGCCTCCTTCAGCGCCTGCTCCCGGATCGTCGCGTCGTGCGTTCATTTAAATGGGTTGTATTCCTATATCAATAAAGAGTCAAGCTGTATATACAATTGTCACCGTCTATCCAGTCCATGTACTAAAGCACACACAGCATTTTCCAGTATATGTATCTGTGATTGTTTTTTTTTTTTTCTTGTTTTTTTTGTGTGTGTGTGTCTGTGTGTGTGTGTATGTGTGTGTGTGTGTGTGTGTGTGTGTGTGTGTGTGTGTGTGTGTGTGTGTGTGTGTGTGTGTGCATGTGTGCATGTGTGTGTGTGCGTGTTTTTGTGTGTGTGCGTGTGTGTGCTGGAGCAGAACAGCTCTGCCTGCAACGTCATGCTCCCTGGTCACTCCTTTTCCTCTTTGTAAACATCGCCAGCGTCATCACCGAAATCTGGTCTCTTGAAAAATGCTTAAACACATTTTATTTTTTTCGTCGAGTGTGAATATCTTGATGTCAATGGGTGTCTGCTGTTTTTTTATATTATTTATTTTCGTTTCTTTTTCTTTGTTGATAAAATGATTTAGGAAACATTAGGTCGATAAGTCTGTTCACAAAATATCAAAATATCATACTAAGGAAAATAAAATAAACATATAGACGATATTTAAACAATAGCCCATCACCAATTTACGTGTTCTAAGAACGCATTTATGGACAACAAAACAAAACACGACCACTGTGCGTCTCTCCACTCGCACAGCCCTCAAGGGAAACCGAGCAAAACAAATGACGAGCGAAAAATGTCGTAAATGTTTTTCCAAAACTGTCGTCAGCTGTAAAATTCGCCCGAAGCACTTTCAAACTTATCACTCAGCCATTTCTTTATCGTTTACTTATCGCGTTATCGCAGTCATCGTCGTCTTTCTCGTGATTACTGTCATCAGTAATTCTTCTTCTTTTCTCATACGTATATCTTATTGCAATAGGAAAATCATCATCAATCATCATCAATTTTGTCGCCCCATGAGAAGGTGATCATTAATTACTCACATTAATATTAATATGACTCATCTGCCTAAAATTCCAAATACACAATTTACTTAAGAATCTATTTATCAATCTATTGCAGAATAAGGGGGGGGGGGAGGGACGAAGGACGAAGATAAAATCCTAAAATGGAAATCATTGTCACCAGGAACAGGGGCTTTAAAGAGTAAATGGATAAACAGACAAATGGATAAATGAAGAGATAGATAAATGGATAAATGAAGTGAAAGTGAAAGTTATTTATCTCTGTCTCTCTCTCTCTCTCTCTCCCTTTCTCTCTATTTCTCCCTCTATTTGTGTATCTATCTGTTTATTTATCTATTTATCTATTATTTTTGTTGTTGTTTTTACTTTCCTTTTTTCCTTTTTTTCTTTCTTTCTATTTATTGGTCTGTTTTTTCTTTCTTTCTCTATGTTGTTTTGATTTTCTTTCCTTCATTGTTGGCTTTCTCTTTATCTTTGTTTTCTTTCTCTCTCTGTCTAGCTATGTGTCTACTTATATATCTACCGTTCGATCTATTTATCTATCTGTCTGTCTATCTTTCTTTCTTTTTTTCTTTGTTTGCTTTTCCTTTCTTTTTGCCGTTGTCATTTTATCTTTCTCTCTCTCTCTCTCTCTCTCTCTCTCTCTCTCTCTCTCTCTCTCTCTCTCTCTCTCTCTCTCTCTCTCTCTCTCTCTCTCTCTCTCTCTCTCTGTCTCTCTCTCTCTCTCATTCTCTCTCTCTCTCTCTCTCTCTCTCTCTCTCTCTCTCTCTCTCTCTCTCTCTCTCTCTCTCTCTCTCTCTCTTATCTCTATGTCTCTTCTCTCTCTCTCTCTCTCTCTCTCTCTCTCTCTCTCTCTCTCTCTCTCTCTCTCTCTCTCTCTCTCTCTCTCTCTCTCTCTCCTCTCTCTCCCTCTCTTCCCCTCTCTCTCTCTTTATCTATCTCTCTATCTATCTATCTATCTATCTATCTATCTATCTATCTATCTATCTATCTATCTCTTCCCCTTTCTCTCTCTCTCTCTCTCTCTCTCTCTCTCTCTCTCTCTCTCTCTCTCCTCTCTCTCTCTCCCTCTCTCTCTCTCTCTCTCTCTCTCGCCGTAAGAAAAAAAAAAACACGAAATTAGTCTGGAGGTAAAGATGTTGAAAGTGTACATTAATGACAAGGAAATCAATTGTGTGCTGTCGCTGTCTGCTTTTTTTTTTTTTTTTTTTTTTTTTTTTTTTTTTTTTTTTTTTGAATATCCTAAGATAGTAATTCTCTGTCTTTTCTGGTGTGAATAAAAATGTCATGATGAAAGCGAAAGAAAGCAGTTTTAACACTAATTTTCTAAAAAGTAACTGGAAGAAAATTTTATTAAAGATATGATAATGATAATAATAGCATTACTGCTTCTGTGACTGCTGCTCGTAATGGTAATGATAATCGTTATGACAAAGATAACACTAATGATAACGATACTAAAGATATAAACAAGGATAATAGTAATAATAATAATAATTATAATAATAATAGTAATGATAATAATAATAATAACAATAATAATGATAATAATAAAGATAATAGTAATAATAATAATTACATTTATAATAAAAAATTATAATAATGAAAATAACATATTGGCATTCTATAAATACACACACAAACACACACACACACACACAAATACACACACACACAAACACACACACACACACACACACACACACAGAAACACACACACACACACACACAAACCCACAAACACACACACACACACAAACCCACAAACACACACACACACACACACACACACAAACCCACAAACACACACACACACACAAACACACACACAAACACACACACAAACACACACACACACAAACACACACACACATGTATACACCAACCACGCAAAGCTAATCATCATACAAGTTCTTTATATTCATCATCCTCTCAACTCATCTCTTCCTACGCACGCATTATCTCCGGTTGATAACAGCCCTTCAGCGAGTGCTTATCAGAGTCAGTCCCTCTGCAGTCTGTTCGGTTCCTTATTGCCTATCAAATTATATTAGAGATAACCACTGCAGCCATTTAATAATTCGTTGTTATTACTCAGGGGTTAAAAATGTTGCTTCTCATTTAATATGACAAGAACATATTGAATTGTGTGTAGGTGTAAGTATGTATATATGTATATATATGTGTATATATATATATATATATATATATATATATATGTGTGTGTGTGTGTGTGTGTGTGTGTGTGTGTGTGTGTGTGTGTGTGTGTGTGTGTGTGTGTGTATATATATATATATGTACGTATGTGTGCGTGTGTGTATGTGTGTGTGTACATATATATATATATATATATATATATATATATATATATATATATGTGTGTGTGTGTGTGTGTGTGTGTGTGTGTGTGTGTGTGTATGCGTATGTATGTATGTATGTATGTATGTATGTATGTATGTATGTATGTATGTATGTATATATATATATTTATTTATATATACATATATATATATATATATATATATATATATATATATATATATATATACATGCATATATATATACATATATATATATATACAATGAAAGAGAAGTACCACTTGATTTTGTCTGCCTTTGTCTTCCTGCGAGAAGGAAGCCAGGCATCCCCGCGTAGGACTCTTCCCGACGTCGCCATAACGCGGTGATGAGATGAAGCCGTGATGGGATGCCGGAGATCACCGCCGCGGGATAATGGATAGGGAAATAATGACTATCCTTGCAGGGCGATTATTATGCGAGGATAGCGGGATGTTTGAGGATCCTAAAGCGAGGGTGGAAGGGATGAAGGAGGATCCACATGGAGACCATCGGTGAAGGATCCGGGACCGTGTGAAGGGACGAGGAAGGAGGGAGAGGGTCGTGATCCGTGTGAATAAGACAATGGATGGTTCGAATTGTCCTTGGGAAAAAATGTAGAAAAGGTGAGAATTAAATTGAATATCTTCACAATACAAAAGATGTAATATAGATATTCATCCTCACTCATATCTTTTTTTTTTATACGAATGAGTATCAATTTCTTCGTCATTCAGAAAGCAAGAATGAAATAAAATTGTAAAATAGTGTAGGAACCGGATCCATGTGAACAAACACCGAAAGCGCTAGAGAACGTGGCAATTTCCCATTCCCGTAACAGCTGAGAAAATATGGGGATCCTGTACCGTGTGAATAATTTATGGCGGGTATTCCACCTCCCGCGCGAAAACGAGGAATCGCGTGTTGGGAATCCTGGAATGATAGAATGGGAATCAAGGAACTTTATTTTTAAAGGAGAGTGCTCGTGGGAATCCTGGAATACGAGAATGGGAATCGCTTGGAGAGATCTTGATACGTGTAAAGATAACAATAAAGATCCTGATCAGCGTGAGGATACAAAAGATAAGGATCCTGGAACGTGTGGAAAGTCACATGAGAAAAGACACAGAAGGTGGGTCAAGGAGGAGGGAAGGGGGGGTATGGGGGAGAGGGGGTATGGTCATGGGGTTATGGGGAGGAGGGGAGGCCCTATCCCCAGCCTATCGTTAAAGCCTCACGGAAAAGGGGGCTGAGATGGGTACCCATTACCGAAAATGGGGACGGAGCGGGAATCTAGAGGTGATAGGAAAAAAAAAAAAAATAATGGAACCGGGTTTCATAGGAGACCCGGCTTAAGTTCCCACACCCCGTCCATTACCCCCACCCACCCCCACCCTCTTCTCCTTCCCTAAAACATCCCCAACCTCGCAATTTCTCTACCCCTTTCCCCCCACTTTTAAAAAACTCTTCTCCCCCTCTCCCTCTCTTCTCCCCCTCTCCCTCTCTTATCCTCCTCTCCCTCTCTTCTCCTCCTTTCCCTCTCACACAACCGAACCCCCTCCTTCCCTACTTTAACCCCCTCTTACCTCCCCTTTCCTTATACCCCAACTCCCCACAACTTCCCCACCTGTCCCTAACACCTCCAACCTCCTGACCCACAATTCCCCAACCCAGTGGACCTCCCATTCTCCTTCTTCCCCCATATACCCCATCTCCACCACTTCCCCTTCACCACCTCCCCCTAACACCCACCACTTCTTCTCCATCTCCCCCCCCCCCACACATACAACCTCCCCCCCTCCTCCTTCTCCATCATACCGCCCCCACTCCCTTCCCCCCTCTTCCCCTCATTCATTCTCTCCCCCTACCCTCCTCCTCCTTTTCCTCTCTCCCTCCTCTTCCCCTCATGCCTTCCCTCCCCCACCCCCTCCTCCTCCCCTTTCCCACTTCTTCCCCTCATGCCTTCCCTCCCCCTCCCCCGCCCCTTCCTCCTCCCCTTTCCCACTTCTTCCCCTCATGCCTTCCCTCCCCCTCCCCTTCCTCCTCCTCCTCCTCTCTCCCTCCTCTTCCCCTCATGCCTTCCCTCCCCCTCCCCCTCCCCCTCCTCCTCCCCTTTCCCACTTCTTCCTCTCATGCCTTCCCTCCCCCGTCCCCCTTCCCTCTCCCCCTCTGGCCCCCCTCCCCCCCTGCCCCTCGCTCTAGCACAAGGTTAGTGAGTGGCTGGACAAAAAAATGCTTTCTGGCCAGGCACGAAAGGCTTAGAGGTGAAGCTAAATGCATGCACGTGTGCTTGTATGCGTGTGTGTGTGTGTGTGTGTGTGTTTGTGTGTGTGTGTGTGTGTGTGTGTGTGTGTGTGTGTATGTGTGTGTGTGTGTTTGTGTTTGTGTGTGTGTGTGTGTGTGTGTGTGCATGTGTGTTTGTGTGTGTGTGTGTATTTGAGTGTGTGTGTGTGTGTGTGTTTGTGTGTGTGTGTATTTGTGTGTGTGTTTGTTTGTGAGTGAATATGTATACGCGCGTGTGTGTGTATGTGTGTACGTGTTTGTGTGTGTGTGTGTGTGTGTGGGTGTTTATGTGCGCATGTTCTTGCATGTTCTTGCGTGCGTGTGTGTGTGATTGTCTGTGCTTGCGTGTGTGTTTGTTTGTTTACATCGATAAACTTTATCCTTGATTGATGTAATCATTCGCCGACATGAGTGGAACACCAGGATTTGAAAATAATATATATAATATAAAAACAATGCATGGAGTATTGACTAAAGCAATCAAGATAAAAGTTTATATAGAACAGCGATAACAGCGATAAAACATAATAATATATATGGTAATAACGGAGCCATAAACATTAAAATTTAAACTATTAAGTTTCTTTTTCTCTCATTCCTTTTCATGCTTTTTCTTTTATCTATGCTACACTATCCTTAAGATAATATCTTCCCCTCTCTTTTCTCTCCCTTTTCCTTATTTTCCAGTCTCTTTCCCTCTCTTTCCCCTCTCTATCCTCAACCTCCTCATAATTGTCTATTTCTCTTCCTCGACTTCTCATTTCCTCTCTTTCCATATCTTTCCCTCTCCCTTCCTCTCTGTTCTTCTCCCTTCCTCTCTGTTCCTCTCCCTTCCTCTCTGTTCATCTCCCTTCCTCTCTGTTCATCTCCCTTCCTCTCCCTCCTTCTTTATTTCACTTCCTCCATCTCCCTGTCCATGCCTCTCTCTCTCCCTCCCTTTGCCTATCCCTTTCTCTCCCTCCTCTTCCTTCCTCTCCCTTTTTCTCCCACCCTTCCTCTTCCTATCCCTTTCTTCCCTTCTTCTTCCATTCTCTACCTCCCTCTCCCTCCCTCCCTTCCTCTCCCTCCCTCTCTCTCCCTCTCTTCCTCTCCGTCCCTTCTTCTCCCTCCCTTCCTCTCCCTCTCTCCCTTCCTCTCCCTCCCTCCCTGCCCCCCCCCCCCCATCCCACCAGGCTCAGGAGCAAAGTAGACAGTACCGGTCACAGCAGGTCATGAGAGTGCATGTTGCATCCCCCTGCATGAGAGAACTTGGCTACAGAGTCGATAACTGTTTACTGGCACGATATGGGTCGGGGTGAGAGGGTGGGGGGAGGGGGTGAGAGGTCGGATAGGGTGAGGGGGGAGAGAAAGGTGGAGGGGAGGGGAAAGGGAGGAAAGGGAGATAGGGGAAAGGTAGGTTATGAGGAGGGGGAGGAGGGAGAGAAAGGTGGAGGGGAAAGCGAGGAAAGGGAGAAGGGAAAGGTAGGTTATGAAGAGGGGGAGGAGCTAGAGAAA
>NC_061828.1:37657070-37659570 GCF_019202785.1 Penaeus chinensis | reverse complement strand
TGTGTGAAAGTGAAGGAAAATGCGTTGGGAATACGGGTTTGAATTTTGATGTTTATGTGTTGGTGTTTTGTAAAGATTCGTAGGAACGCAAAAATTTTTTTTTTTTTGTTTTTCTTTTTGATGTCTCAGCATGGCTATGTGTGATAATTCACACAATATGGAATCATCAATCAGTCAATGGAGATAGCAATGACGGAGGCGCATATTCGCATCCAGCCATCGCTTCCAGCTACGAGGGTCCCTCATGGCGAACCGCCAAGCAGGCCCTCAGCCTATCTCTAGATTTTCCCGACAGGTCTGGTCAATCTGCTCAAGCCACGACTCCCTCGGCCGTCCCACGGGCTTCCTTCACCCAGGGTTATCTCGTGAAGAGACAACCTGATGGGCAGGGTCATCCACAAGGAAACGAGATAGGTCCCAGTATAGCCTGAGTAGGTGATCCCGGATTATGCAAGTAACAGGTCATATACCAGTCTCATGGTGTAACCCTGAGTTGGAGACATGATCCGACGCCAGAATCTTTTACAAAATGCATCAAGACGTGATTCCAAGGCAGTAGATAGCATCCATGTTTCACTTCCGCAGAGCAAAACTGGTAGTATCAAGACTATGAAGACACGCAGCACCTCCAACTACTCTTGTAGACTGTGAGTGATATCATGGCACCTGCTGCTAGGCCAATCCATCTACTGATTTCCTGGTCTGAGAGCCCAGAGTCATGAACTGCACTACCAAGTTATGTAAAAATCTCTGTGACTTCAATGTCCTCGCCGCAAGCAAGTACCCACCGAACAGGTTCTCCTAACAGGCCCACAAAATCCTGGATCTTGGTCTCGATCCAAGACACTCTAGACCCAAGGGCTTCGTCCCATTGCCGAATGCATCAAGAGCCACCACCATCAGATCCAGAGACTCAGATAGGATAGCAACATCGTCAGCAATGTCAAGGTCGGTGGCCTTTGATATTAACTAGTGTTGCTCCACAATAATTTTGGATAGTAGCTCTACCCATCATCCAGTCCATGTTTAAGTGTTGTTCCAAGAACAGGGAAGAAGTTCAAGAGGCCGCCACCACATTTTACAGCATTTTGTGGAAGTGAATCCAAATTGCGTCGGTTTCTGGTGCCTTGGTAGGTGGTCACAAATACGTCTCGGAAGAATGTGAGTGAGAACCTTGCCTGGCATGCAGAGTAGTGTGATGCCACAGTAGTTGCTGCAGTCTCATCGACCCCTTTCCCTTTCGAAAGAAGGATGACCACGCCCCTCAACAGGTCTGGGGAAATGGAACCGGACAACCAGATGGCAGCCAGGAAAACATGCAAGCAGGGATACAGCATATGCCCTTTGCTTTACTACCCTACAGCCTAAAGATTGCCTCCGTAACCCCAGTCAGGGTAGGAAGTTCTTGATAGCATTTCTTCACATGGGTGGATCTGGCGCAGGGGTTCCAACACCACTTACGTCCAAACTAACTGCTGGAGGGTCAACCTGACACAGCTGTGCAAAATATTCAGCTCAACATTCATGAGCCTAACATTATCTGAGATGATTCGTCCATCCAGAGGGCTTAGATATCAGCTTCCTCAGGGCTTGGTAGGCAGGGCGAAGGTTATTTACTAAGAAATGGCCCTTGATCTTAGCAAGATTTCTGATGTGCTGTACTTTGCCCTTCTCAGCAGTGTCCGAGTCCTGTGCAGCAAAGAACGGTACAAATCTCGATTGCCATTCAGTCCAGCTATGCGACACGCATCTATAGCTTCCAGCGTCTATTGCGAGGTGAAATTCTGTCACTGTTTTGGGCGCTTGCCAAGGGGATCCGGAGCTGTGTCACGTGGTTTGCGCTCTGAGGTATACACACATACACACACACACACATACACACACACACACACACACACACACACACACACACACACACACATACGAACACACACACACACACACACACACACACACACACACATATATATATATATATATATATATATATATATATATATGTGTGTGTGTGTGTGTGTATGTGTGTTTATATATATATGTATATATATACTTATATACATATATATACATACATATACATATAGAGATAGATGAAGATATAAAATATATATATACATATATGTGTGTGTATATGTATATATATATATATATATATATATATATATATATATGTATACATAAACAGTATTTGAATTTCTCCTCTGCCTCCCTCCATCCCTGTGTTTATCCTCCCTCAGTCATATTAACACGCAAATAGTAGCGCTTTCAAAAGGAAAAACAAAACGTGCGTAATCCCTAAAGACACTAATACAAGCTCTGGCACTCTGGCACTCTGCTTATTCGAGGCACTGTAGAGAGCGGTGGAATTTAGTCTCAGAGTAAACCAGCCTCTTCTGTGTTTCTATTATTATGTATATATATTTTTGATTATTCATGTTCTTTCTCCCTACATTAGATGTGTGTGTTTGTGTGTGTGTGTGTGTGTGTGTGTGTGTGTGTG
>NC_061828.1:37632070-37634570 GCF_019202785.1 Penaeus chinensis | reverse complement strand
AATCAAGAACAAACACTTAAAACCCATATCGCATTTTGTATGTAATAACCACGCCCCCTCCCCCCCCCTCAAACACGCCCCTCCCCCCCTTCCCCCCCTTCCCCCCCAAACACGCCCCTCCCCCTTCCCCCCCTCCCCCCCTCCCAGCCCCCGCCCCCCCGTGACCCGAAACCCGCCACGACCTGAACTGCCAGTGTACGATAATTGCCGCCATATCGCGTGCTGCTCCACAAAGCTCTTTTACCTTGTTCTGGTCACGAGGTCTTTCGCTCTTTCCTTTTTCTTTTTGCCTTTTTTTTTTTTTAGGGGGGGGGGAGTGTTCTGTTTTCGTGTGTTGTTGTTGTTGTTGTTTTGTTTGTTTTGTTTGTTTGTGGTGTACGCAGTGACCAGACGCAGACGCGTGTGTTCTCCTAGTTTGGATCAGGTAGAAATTTGGAAACTGCATGTTTTTTTTCTTTTCTCCCCCTTTTTTTTCTCTAGTCATTCATTTTTTTTATGTGCATGTCTGTCATTTCACTTTGTTACCCACGTCGCTGATGCATATTTTATTGTTGTGTCTCCTCGTCGTTTCCGTTTCGTTTCACCTGATTCTCTTTTGTTTTAGAGTCGATTCTAATCCGAGTAGAGAGAATGGGATTCTGAATAGGTTTGCAGAAGAAATTTTATTCCTGAATGCGGTTTGTGGCAACATCTCTGCAGGGAATGGAGAAGGGGGGGGAGGGGAGGGGAGGTAGGTAGGAAGGGGATAATGGGAGGGGGAGGAAGAGGAATGGGGAGGAGGAGCGGATAGGGGAAGAGGGAGAGAGAGGAATGGGGAGAAGGAGGGAGAAGGAGAAAGGGAGTTAGAGGAAGAGGGGTATGGGGAGAGGCAGGGAAAAGAATGGGGGAGGAGAAGGGGATAAGGGAAGAGAGAGGGAAAGGAATAGGGATAAGGGAAAAGGCATAGAAAGGAGGGGGGAATGATGAGAGAGAGGAGGAGGAGAGGAAGGAAGGAAACGGAGTGGAGAAAAAGGTAGAAAAGGGAGGAAGACAGAGAGAAGAGAAGTTAAGAGAGAGGACGAAGAAGGAACAAAGGCCGAGGGAAGATAAAAGGGAGGGATAGGGAAGAGAACAAGGAGAGAGGTAAAGCGACGAATGGGGAGGTAAAAGGGGGAGAGGGAGAAGGGATGGAGAAAGGAAGGAAAGGTAGAAAGATGGGTGGAAAGGGATAAAGGGGGTGGGAGGAGGAAGGATAGGGAGGAGGAGGGATAGAGGGGAGAAGATAGATGAAGGGACAGTGAAGTGGCGAAGGAAATGGGAGGGAGAGGGAAAGGGGCAAAGAAAAGTAGAAAGGGGACAGTAGGAGAAGGAAGGAAAGGACGGAGTCATGATAGAAAGGAAACTGGGGAGAAAGAGGAGGAGAAAAAGTAAAAGGAGGAGGAAGTAGACGAGAAGAAGAAAAAGGAAGAGGAAGAACTAGACGGAGGAGGAAGTAGACGAGAAGAAGAAAAAGGAAGAGGAAGAACTAGACGAGGGGAAGAAGAAGGAGGAGGAGGAAATAGACGATAAGAAGAAGGAGAAAGAGGAGCTGGAGAAGTAGGGTTAGAGAGAGGAAGGAGAGGAGAAAGGTTAGAGAAAAGAAAAGAAGAAGAAAAAGAAGAAGGATTAGAAGGAAAAGTAGGGGTTAGAGAGAAAAAGAGATAGAAGAGGAGGAATAGAAAGGGGAGGAGGAGAAGTAGGCGTAAAGGGAGAAGGAGGAGGAGGAGAAGGAGGAAGAAGAAGGAGGAAGAAGAAAGTGAGGGAGCGAGGGGAAGTAGGATTAAAGAGAGAAGGAGGAGGAGGAGGAGGAGGAGGAGGAGGAAGAAAGGGAAGAGGCGAGGGAGGGAGGGAGGGAGGGAGAGAAAGAGTAGCAACATCGGAGTGTTTTGGAGTTTAATTGGAGTATATGCGGCTTGGCTAATTACTACCCGGTTGTATCCAAATACTGTTGTTTCCCCTCCATTGCCCTTCCAGTCTTGTCTCACGCAAGATGGTCTACAGAAGTTTCGCCTTTACGTCGGTGGAGTCATAGGTTGTTGTTGTTGTTGTTGTTGTTGTTGTTCGGGTAAATGGATAAAGTGTTGGGTGTTTTGTGGCGTCGAGGTTGTTGTTGTTGTGTTTGTTGTTGTTTTTTGTTGTTGTTTCTGTTCTTGTTGCGAAGTCATGTGTTGTTGTTGTGGTTCGTGTTGTTTTTTTGTTGTTGTTGTTTCAGTTCTTGTTGTGAAGTTATGTGTTGTTGCTATTCTTGTTGTTGTTAAGGTTGCTGTTGTTCGGGAAAATGTGTGTGTGTGTGTGTGTGTGTGTGTGTGTATGTGTGTGTGTGTGTGTATGTGTCTCTTGTGTGTGTGTGTGTGTGTGTGTGTGTGTGTGTGAGCGTGTGTGTGTGTGTGTTTATGTATGTGTGTGTGTGTGTGTGTGTGTGTGTGTGTGTGTGTGTGCGTGTCTATGTGCGTGAGCGCGTGTGTGTCTGTGTGTGTGAAAC
>NC_061828.1:37622070-37624570 GCF_019202785.1 Penaeus chinensis | reverse complement strand
TGTTCCTCAACCTAACTGACTTACTGACTGGTTCTCTGCAGTCTAAAGTTTACTGGAAGTATTATCTGCACTAGCAAAGAGCCAGTCTAGATATGCTGCCATTCCATCTGCAAAGTAGGGAGGAAGATCATTCTGCTTCGATATAGGATTTAAAATACTGTCATTCCAATTAAAAGCAGGTTATGCCATACTGATATTCCAACTCAAAGTAAAAATAAACACGTCATTCCACTTTAGAGTATTTGGCACACTGATATTCCCACTTGCAAAGCTGGAACGGAGGTACAGGATTATCATTCCATTTCAAAGCACGGAATTGCACGACTAAAATTCCACTTGCAAAGTAGGACCAGATATTCCATTCCACTTGCAAAATCAGACCGGACGTAATACAATATTATCATGCCACTTGCAAAGTAGAACCAGACATTCAGTCACACCATACTAACTAGCTTTTTATGATCCACGCTTTAGACCCGTTAAAACTGTGTAGTTAAGCTGTTAGGATGACTGTATTCGAAAAAAAACAACAAAAAAAAAAAACAGCTGGATACAAAACTGCCGATACAATTTACTATACTAATATGTTATTAGAACAGCAAAGTTATAATTATTTATAACTTTGCTGTACTTATAACACGATGTCTAGCAATAACAAGATGTATTATAAAAAAAAAAAAACTATGGTCCTTTGGTGCAATATATTTTACTATGAAAATATCAAAGACAATTCTGTTATTAGGTAAAATGTTTCATTATCTAATTAGCAAAACAGAGAAAGAGCAAAACAGGTAAGAATCCAAATAGATAGACAGATAGACATACAGGAAGAGTCATAAAGGCAACCAGATAACTAAATATGCAGATTAATAGAAAGACAACCGAATATACACACAACCAAACAGACAGACAGCGAAACGAACAAACGAAACAGACTCGGCAACCAGACTCCAAAACAGACAGACAGCGAAACGGACAAACAAAACAGACTCGGTAACCAAGCAAACCCACCACGTCGGCAGCCAAATAGACAGACAGACATTTCGGGCAATTGTACCTCATCAATATTCACGCAAGGCAGCGCTGTATCTACGAAGCCAAACCTTCCCTGCCTTGCCTAACTCGCGCTCAAGCCGAGGATGCCGGTTGGGAAGGAGAAAAGAGTGGGGAAGAGGCAGGCGGAGGATGGTCGTTCCCTTTTCCTTTTCTCTTCGTTTTTATTCTTATTCTTGTTCTTAGTCTCGGTCTTGTTCTTAGTCTCAGTCTTGTTCTTAGTCTTAGTCTTGTTCTTAGTCTCGGTCTTGTTCTTAGTCTCGGTCTTGTTCTTAGTCTCAGTCTTGTTCTTAGTCTCAGTCTTGTTCTTAGTCTCGGTCTTGTTCTTAGTCTCGGTCTTGTTCTTAGTCTCAGTCTTGTTCTTAGTCTCAGTCTTGTTCTTAGTCTCAGTCTTGTTCTTAGTCTCAGTCTTGTTCTTAGTCTCAGTCTTGTTCTTAGTCTCGGTCTTGTTCTTAGTCTTAGTCTTGTTCTTAGTCTCGGTCTTGTTCTTAGTCTTAGTCTTGTTCTTAGTCTCGGTCTTGTTCTTAGTCTTAGTCTTGTTCTTAGTCTTAGTCTTGTTCTTAGTCTCGGTCTTGTTCTTAGTCTCGGTCTTGTTCTTAGTCTCAGTCTTGTTCTTAGTCTCAGTCTTGTTCTTAGTCTCAGTCTTGTTCTTAGTCTCAGTCTTGTTCTTAGTCTCGGTCTTGTTCTTAGTCTTAGTCTTGTTCTTAGTCTCGGTCTTGTTCTTAGTCTTAGTCTTGTTCTTAGTCTCGGTCTTGTTCTTAGTCTTAGTCTTGTTCTTAGTCTTAGTCTTCTTCTTAGTCTCGGTCTTGTTCTTAGTCTTAGTCTTGTTCTTAGTCTCGGTCTTGTTCTTAGTCTTAGTCTTGTTCTTAGTCTCGGTCTTGTTCTTAGTCTTAGTCTTGTTCTTAGTCTCGGTCTTGTTCTTAGTCTTAGTCTTGTTCTTAGTCTCGGTCTTGTTCTTAGTCTTAGTCTTGTTCTTAGTCTCGGTCTTGTTCTTAGTCTTAGTCTTGTTCTTAGTCTCAGGTCTTGTTTCTTAGTCTCGGTCTTGTTCTTAGTCTCAGGTCTTGTTCTTAGTCTCGGTCTTGTTCTTAGTCTCGGTCTTGTTCTTAGTCTCGGTCTTGTTCTTAGTCTTAGTCTTGTTCTTAGTCTCGGTCCTTGTTCTTAGTCTCGGTCTTGTTCTTAGTCTTAGTCTTGTTCTTAGTCTCAGGTCTTGTTCTTAGTCTCGGTCTTGTTCTTAGTCCTCGGTCTTGTTCTTAGTCTCGGTCTTGTTCTTAGTCTCGGTCTTGTTCTTAGTCTCGGTCTTGTTCTTAGTCTCAGGTCTTGTTCTTAGTCTCTAGTCGTTTGTTCTTAGTCTCGGTCTTGTTCTTAGTCTCAGTCTTGTTCTTAGTCTCTGTCTTGTTCTTAGTCTCGGTCTTGTTCTTAGTCTCAGTCTTGTTCTTAGTCTCGGTCT
>NC_061828.1:37609570-37612070 GCF_019202785.1 Penaeus chinensis | reverse complement strand
AAAAAAAATGGCATGATGCTATTCCATCCCCTGCCTCCCCCACCTACACACCCCCACCCCCATTCCCCTACCCCCTACCTCCTACTTCCTAGCCCCTATCCTCCTACCCTCACCTTCCATTCCCCTGTCACCCTTCTACCCCCGTCCTCCTATCCCCTATTCCCATTCCCCCTATGCCCTTCCTCCTTCCTCCTACCTCCGTCCAGATCCCCGGCCTCCTATCCTTACTCCCTACCCCCCTCTGCATCCCTCTATCCCCCTTTCCCTTGTCCCTTTCCCTTATCCTCCTATCCTCAACCCCCCCATAAACCTCTTAATCAACACCCAACCCCCACTCCTTCCCCTACCCCCAATACCATCCCTTTCCCCTTACCCTACCCCACACCCCCTTCTCCATCACCCAAGCCCTTCCCTCCTTCTCCCCCTACCTCTACCCTCCTTCTCCCCTTACCCCTACCCCCTTCCCTTCCTTCTTTCCCCCTTCTTCCTCCTCCCCCACCTCTTCCCCCTTCCCTCCATCTCCCCCTACCCCTTCCCCCTCTTCTTCCCCCTTCCCCCCTTCTTCCCCCTTCCCCCCTTCATCCTCCTTCCCCCACTTCTTCCCCCTTCCCTTCCTTTTTCCCCCCTTCTTCCCCCTTCCCCCCTTCTTCCTCCCCCCCCACTTCTTCCCCCCTTCCACTCTTCTTCCCCCTTCCCCCTCCATCCCCCTTCCCCCTACATCCCCTCCTTCCCCCTCCCCTTCCCCCCCCCCCAACCCCAACCACTTACCGAGACACGACGCCACAAACAATTCCCAAGCCCCAGAGAACAGCATACGGCAGCAGGATCAACAATCACGTGATGTGGTCCCAGTCAGTCCTCACGGCCCTTGCACTATATTGGATTCCCAGCTGAGAGCCAAAAGGGCACCGGTGGAGGACGTGGAGGAGGAGGAGGAGGTGGAGGGAGGGGTGGGGTAGGGGTATGGGAAAGGGTGAGAGGGAAGGGGTGAGAGAGAGGAGGAGGTAGGAGGAGGGATAAGGGGAGATGGGGAGGAAGAGGGGGATAGGGGGCGGAGGAGGAGGAGGAGGAAGGTAAGGAGGGTTGGGGGAGGGAGGATATGGGGAAGGTGAGGAGGAGGAGGAGGGGGGATAAGGGGAGGGGGAGGAGGGAGGTAGGGAGGGTTGCGGGAGGGAGGGTATGGGGAAGGTGAGGAGGAGGAGAGGGAGAGGTAGGGGAGGGGGAGGAGGAGGTAGAGAGAGATGGTGGGGAAGGAAGGGAAGGAAGAGGGATGGAAGAACGGGGCATGTTGGTGACGGGGGAAGAGGAGGAGGAGGAGGAGGAAGAAGAAGAGAGTAAGGGACGGGGAGGGGAAGGGGGATGGCAGGTAGAGAGGGATAGAGGGATAGAAGAACGGGTTAGGAGGGAAGGCAAAGATAAAGAGAAGGAGGAAGAGGAGAGGGGGAGGTAGGGGAAGGAGGAGACAGAGAACAAATAAATGGAAAGAAAAGGAGGATGTGGGTACAAGGAGGAAGAAGGGAGATAGGGAGGTCGAGAGGGATGGAGGGATAAAGAGATAAGGAAGGAGAAGGGGGGATGTGGGGACGGGAAGGGGGGAGGGGAGGGGGAGGTAGCTAAGGATGGAGAAACGGAGGAAGGGGAAGAAGAAGGGAGATAGAAAGAAACGAAGAGGGAGAAAAGGGAAGGAGGATAATAGAAGAATGGTATGGAAGTTGGTGAGGGATGGGAGGGGGGGGGGGAGGAGAAAGAAAGATGGGAAAGGGAGAGATAAGAAAAAATAGTAAGGAAGAGGAGAGTGGAGGTAGTTAAGGTGGAAGATGTGGATGAGGAAGAGAAAGGGAGAAGGAGGAAGAAAGAGGTAAAAGAGAGTAAGGAGAGGAGGTGAGGAAACCGTAGACAGACGGAGGAGGGGGGGGTGAGTGTAGATCCTTGAGGCATTCCGTAAAGGGCGAGTTAATTCGTCTATCCATATGGAAAACTAACTGTTGATATTTTGCTAGTATTCGTTCCCTTTTTCTCTCTATCTATCTGTCCATTTCTATATCTGTATGTTTTTCTATTTCTTTTTCCGTCTCTCTATTTATTTCTATCTTATTCTGCTTATTTTTTTTTCTCCCTCTTTTTCTCTATCTCTGTCTATCTGTCTATTTGCATATATTTATCTTTTAATCTAATTATGTATGTATCTATCTGTTCTTTTCTTATCTGTCTATCTCTGTCTGTCTATCTATTATCTCTCTCTCTCTATCTCTATCTCTCTCTCTCTCTCTCTCTCTCTCTCTCTCTCTCTCTCTCTCTCTCTCTCTCTCTCTCTCTCTCTCATTCTCTCTCTCTCTCTCTCTCTCTCTCTCTCTCTCTCTCATTCTCTCTCTCTCTCTCTCTCTCTCTCTCTCTCATTCTCTCTCTCTCTCTCTCTCTCTCTCTCTCTCTCTCTCTCTCTCTCTCTCTCTCTCTCTCTCTCTCTCTCTCTCTCTCTCTCTCTCTCTCTCTCTCTCTCCCT
>NC_061828.1:37597070-37599570 GCF_019202785.1 Penaeus chinensis | reverse complement strand
TATCCTAGGAAACAGAAATTTCATTTGCATAATGATACACATCACTATAGGTCAAGTGCTGATTTCCAGTCCTAAACTTAAAACCTGTTTTCTGTTACAGCGGTGAAGGTGCAGCAAGATGTGAAAAAGGAACCAGTGGAGTATCGACCAGTGATCAGGTTTTTATACATGAATGGCCGCACACCACAAGAGACCTTCGATGAAATGAAAACGACTTATGGGGAGGATATGACATTAAAAATTGGCATCGCCAGTTCAAGGTCGGAGATGTGTGGAAATGGCTTATATCCCAGGACGACCCCAGTCCATCAAGTGGAGACTGCTATTTCGAAAGATCGCCATATTACTGTTCATCAGCTAGCTCAAGATGTCAAGATTAGTGTTGTGTCTCTGGACAAGATCATTCATGACCATCTGCATACGCAAAAGAGTAGGCCCAGTCAAAGCAAAATCACTTTCATTCACCACCCCCCAAAAAGGTAGGCGTCATGCACACAGTCTTTTGGGACCAGCATGGAGAAGTGATGACGGATTTCCTGACAAAAGGTATTACAATTACAAGAGTGTATTTTGCTTCACTGCTATAAAAACATGAAATGTTGACCAAAGAGGTACGCCTCCTACTAGACAACACCCCTGCTCACAACTCTCACATTGCCCAGAAGGAAGCACGGTACTGTGTCTATGACTTGCATCATTATATTTTCACCTCATTCCATCCATGAAGTAATTTTTGAAGCACAAACGTTTCCAAGATGATGAGACAGTGATTTCTAGTCACTTCATAGCTGTGATGGAAAACATGTTATGAGTTAAGGACTGAAAATTACATTACCTACAGAGATGGCTGTCATTATGCATATGAAATTTTAGCCTCTTAGAATAAGTGGAAGGGGGTCGGGAAATCTATAATGAGCACCCCTCGTATATATACACATATATGTGTTTATATATGTATATATGTATGTATATATATATCGAGCGATAGATAATTTTTTATAGTAGAACCAAGGTAGCAAAATGCGTCAGAGGTAGCTAATTCCTTCTCATTTACCAACACTGGAGCTATGGCGCTACCATTTTGGTGCATAACAAATGTTTTCCTCGTGCTTATGACCAGAGCAAAATCTGAGCAGGCTGAGCAGTGCTGGAGGCCCTCTGAGCTGTGAGATACGAGAGCTGCGTCATCTGCAAACAGAAGCTCATGGACTAGTATCTTGCATATTTTAGTTTTTGCGCACATACGGGCCAGATTGAACAGCTTACCATCTGACCTGCTGTGAAGAAAGATGTCATTGTTATCTGTGTAGTTGTCAAAAGCATGATGTAAAAGAATATGCCAAAAAGTGTGGGAGCCAGCACACACCCCTATTTGACCCGAATGCAAACAATAAAAGGATCAGATATTGCTCCCTCAAAAGAGACAGTGACTGACATGTTATTATGAAAAGACTCGATCAGTCCAAGCAAGGTAGGTGGACAGCCTAATTTTTGAAAGATGGGAAATAGATCGTGACGACTGATCATGTCAAAAGCTTTTGTAAGACCGACAAACGCCATGTGGAGTTCTTTATTTTGTTCTCTGCACTATTCCTGCACTTGGCGCACAGAGATGATCATGTCTGCTGTAGAACGCCCACTTCTGATTTCACATTGCGATTCAAGATAAATGCGATTTGCTAATGTTTGAAGTTTTGTTCGTAGTACTCTGGGAAATACTTTGCCAGTCACATTAAGGAATGATATACCACGATAGTTATTGCAGTCTCCTGTATCTCCTATCTGTGATGAGGTGATGATCTTAGCAACCTTCATTTCTGGTGGAAAAGCTCCTCACTAACATTTGCATAGAAGGTCGTACATATACGGCAGCAGGCAGTTGTCACACTTCAGGAGATCAGCTGGAATGCCATAGTTTCCCGGGGCTTTCCCTGCAGAAGTGTGTTTTAAAACATTCTGCACTTCCTGCAAAGTTGGCACATCATCAAGTTCAGTCATTGTTTCAAAGTTGGGTGTACAGGCTAAAGCTGCATCACTGATGCTTCTTAGTTCCCCACCGAGTTCTGAATAATGTTCAACCCATCTTGCCATCTGCTGTGCAGAATCAGTGATGAGAGTCCCGTAAACTGACTCAAGTGGTCAAACCTTTTTCACTTTGGGTCCTACGGCTTTGTTCAGAGCTCTGTACATCTCTTTCAAGATTCCTTCATCTGAAGCCTTTTGGATATCATCTCAGAACTTGTTCCAGTACCTGTTGGCACAGGATTCTGTACTTTAGTCTGCTCTTGTCAAAGTGCCGTGAGTGTGGCCCTCTTTTTATATTTATGCACCTCCCTCTTGGCAACTATGAGAGGTTAAAGAATCTAGTCATCTAGTCTTCAGGTGGTGGCCTTTTCACACCGAAGTATTCAGCTGCTGCTTCGTACATAGCATTTTTTAGGCTTTGCCAAGACTGCTCTGACCCAGCTCCAGTATAACTAGCAGCCATTTTGGTCATGAA
>NC_061828.1:37579570-37582070 GCF_019202785.1 Penaeus chinensis | reverse complement strand
GAGCGGGCGGAGCGAGGCGAGCGCGGAGAGCGAGCGAGAGAAGCGGAGAGAGCGAGCGCGAGGAGGGAGGAGGAGGAGGAGGAGGACGGGAGGCGGAGGAGGAGGAGTGGGAGGAGGAGTAGGGGAGGAAGGAGAGCGAGGGAGAACAAGAGAAGAAGAAGCACAGAAGAGAGCAGAAAAGAGAGAAGAAGAAGAAGACGAAGAAGAAAGAAGCACGAAAGAACGAAGAACAAGAAGCAAGAAGCAAGACCTCCTCTCCTCCTCCTCCTCCTCCCTCCTCCCCCTCCTCCCTCCTCCTTCCCCCTCCTCCCTCCCCCTCCCTCCCCCCTCCTCCCTCCTCCTCCTCCTCCTCCCTCCCTCCTCCTCCTCCCCCTCCTCCCCCCCTCCTCCTCCTCCTCCTCCTCCTCCTCCCTCCTCCTCCTCCTCCTCCTCCTCCTCCTCCTCCTCCTCCTCCTCCTCCTCTCCTCCTCCTCCTCCTCCCCTCCTCCTCCTCCTCCCTCCTCCTCCCTCCTTCCTCTCTCCTCCTCTCTCCTCCTCCTCCTCCTCCTCCCCTCCTCCTCCCCTCCTCCTCCTCCTCCTCCTCCCTCCTCTCCTCCTCCTCCTCCTCCTCCTCCTCCTCCTCCTCCTCCTCCTCCTCCCTCCTTCCTCTCCTCCTCCTCCCTTCCTCCTCCTCCCTCCTCCTCCTCCTCCTCCTCTCCTCCTCCTCCCCTCCTCCCTCCTCTCTCCTCCTCCTCCTCCTCCTCCTCCTCCTCCTCCCCCGCCTCCTCCTCCTCCTCCTCCTCCTCCCTCCTCCTCCTCCTCCTCCTCCCCCTCCTCCTCCTCCTCCTCCTCCTCCTCCTCCTCCTCCTGACTGTCCCCTAGTTGTTTGGTACGTCAGTATAGACTGTTCCATGCTATTGCGATTCCTCAGTGATGATGGTAATAGTAGTAATGATAATGGTAATACTGATAATAGTGATAATAATTGTGGTAATAATGACAATAGTTACTGTAGAAGAAGTATTAATGATAATAATAATCATAATAGCAGTAATGATAATAATAATGATAATAAAGATAGGATAATAATAATACCATTCATAATGATAGTGATGATGATGATGACGATTATGATAATAATAATAATAATAATAATAATAGTAATAATGTGATAATAAACCTCATCACCATCATCATAATCATCATTATAATTATCATTATTATCATTATGATGATAATAACCATAATGATAAGGCTAAGATAATAATTATGATAATAATAGTAATGCTAATGAAAATAATAATAATAATAATAATAATAATAATAACAATAACAATAATATCATTTTATTATTATCTCTATTATTAATATTATTATAATTATTACTATTATCATTATTATTATTGTTATTATTATTGTTATTATTATCATTTTTATTACCATTATAATCATCATTATTATTGTTGTTGCTGAGTTTGCTGTCTCTATTGCTATTAATATTTTTATTGTTCTTATTATTAATGATAATAATAATAAAGATGATAATAATATTGCGTTATTATTATAACTTTACATCATCATCAGTCATCATCATCATTATTGTTGTTGCTGTCATTGTTACATTTTCATCGTAATTACATCACGATTCCTACCTCGATAATTATTACCTTTATTGGCATCGTTACCCTAATGAATAAGTGAAATAATAATAATAATGATAATAATAATAATAATAATAATGATAATAATAATAATAATAATAATAATAATAATAATAATAATGATAATAATAATAATAATAATAATAATAATAATAATAATAATAATTAATAATAATAATTAATAATAATAATTAATAATAATAATAATAATAATAATAATAATAATAATAATAATAATAATGAGCATGGATATTTTAAGACTGCAAGAAATGTATATGACCATTTTCGATCATGTCTCCGTCAGAAATACATACGGATAGCCATGCATTCCTTTTCTACGTTTGTCACCTTGTCCAGAAGTCAGCCCTGTGATTGTCGTCATTATTTTCTGTTGTATTGCTTTCCTTACCATTTACGCGTTTAGTTGTCGTTATTAGCATCAATGTCCCAATCATAATTTTTATATCTTAATTTTTTATTATGATCACTATTATTTTCACTATTTGTAGTAGTAGTAGTATCATCATCAAAATTATCATCACTGTTATTATCACTATCCTTGTTATTATTTATTATAATTATTATCATTATTATTGTGGTTGTTGTCTCTGTTGTTATTATTAGCATTATTAGCATTATTATTTCCATAATTATTTGTATTAGTATTATTATCATTATTATTTCATTAATTATTTTTATTTGAATTATTATCATTATCATTTCAATAATTAGTTTTATTAGTATTATTATCATTATCATTATCATTAGCATTATCGTTGTTGTTGTTGTCGTTATTATTATTATCATTATTATTATTATTATTATTATTATTATTATTATTATTAGCATTATTATTATCA
>NC_061828.1:37564570-37569570 GCF_019202785.1 Penaeus chinensis | reverse complement strand
CATTATCAGCAGCATCAGAGTTTTCATTAGTGTTCCTTATGGCAACATTTTCTTCACTTCACATCTTCATCATCATCATCATCATTGCAGTTATTATTACTTTCCTTCCTGTTACTGATAATTGTAGAGAATGACTTTATGGTATTCATGTTTTATTATTTACATTTAGAGATTCATCTGCCTATTTTCTATGGCATCCATGGTCTCCTCCAAGCAAAACAAAAAAGTAGTGAAAACAAGAAAAAAAACAAAAAAATTCATGAATCTTGTAAAAGTGTGGATATTAAATTCAGATTGATCCTCAAGCATGTTAAAGTTGATTGCTAATAGTACAAAATTAATAGGCATCCTATTTTTCCATGCTATAGATATATAATCTGACTTTCAGATCCAGAGATCTTGCAGAGTGTGGATGCAGATGTGATGTGGCAGTATCTCCTCCACCAGCATGACATCAGGAACTTAAAGAAATGGATTCTCCTGGAGTTCAGTGGCCAAGACCAAGACCTTTCAGAGGGAGATGTGATGCTGCGCGAGGAGCAGGCTTGGTCGGATCCCGCCTACCGGTCACCAAGGAGGTCGCAGCCAACTTCATCAATGCCTGAATCCCTGGGGGAGATCTCGGAAACAAAGCACCTTGGGCCTAACTTATTCAGTGGCCCGCAGTATGGCAGTGAATTTGGATCATCTCCACAGTCTCAGGATGAGCTCTCAATTGAGTCTGCTTCGCTAGGACCTGGCGATGCCGATACTTGGAGCGTCCAAAGTTTCGAGGTCCATGATAGGAGGGATACTTTGTGGTCAGTGCAGCATTTCAAGCCTATTACCCAGAGCATGGTAGATCTTGTTGTCATTGCAAAGGAGGCATTTGTGGAAGTCGTACTGAATATCCTGGCTAGATATGGGGTGTTCATCACTAAAGAAAAGAAGGATCCACAGCTACTAATGAGACGTCTCCTTGTGTCAGGAGCTTTTGAATTGGTCTCCAGCTTCATGGGTAACCACAGCTGTCAGGTCTTAGAGAGAGACATCCACATTACCCTCTTAAAATTCTTTGGAGACAATGACTTCATTCTCCCAGCATATGACTATGTTGAACACTTCTCACCAGATGCAGGAGATAAACTCCTGACTGAACTCGAAATGCCATCCTGGGCTAGTCTGATCGCTGCCTTCAGGAAACTTGGTGAATCTCACTCAAAAGACACTATCTATGATCTGAGCTTAAAGAATCTTTCCCTCTTGAGCGAAAAGTGTCAAAACCCACAAGAATTGCACCTCCCTGCATTTCTTACCATGCTCTTTGCTCCATCAAGCTCGCTTGAGAATTTCATCACATGCAATCCTGACAAACTAGAGGCCACTAATGAAGGTGAAATTTCACCTTTATATGCCATCCTTTCTAAACACAACACCACTCCAAAGCAGGTGATAGAGGGACTCACCCTGAAGTATCCATATTTAGAGAAGCTGAAGAAAAAAACAAATGAAGCCACACTGGATGTGACTATGTATGATCTCTTGTGCGGGAATGTTCCTTATGACATAGCCAGGCTCTTCACATGGCAGCCAGGAAACAAGTGAGTAATTCCAGTTATTAGGGTTATATAATCTGGAGTATAAATTGGGAATGAGATTTAGTTGGAGTATGTGCCTTAGTAACTCCATGTGGTTTTTAGGGCTTGCAATTATATATTCCATCATAATACACTTTCTTTTCCTCTTCTCTGTTCTTGTCAGGCAAGGTTATGATGAAGATGGAAAACTTCCTTGCTTCTCAGATGAAGAGCTGATCAGCAGTTATGGTCTGCAACACTCCCTGGATTTCATGTATTACCTAAGAGAAGCCAGGCCCACCTATGCCTGTGCAGCTATAATGACAAGCATGTATCTAAATAAGTCAAAGAAGAAGTAAGTGTTGAATTGAGACAGTTCTGAACTGTAATTCATTTATAGATTAGCACAGTTATATACTGTATTATATTTTAAGTATGATAAATAATGTAGATATTATTATATATTGAGGTATATGTCTTAGATATTCACAGATGTCTGGGAATCTTAAAAGTGTTTATCACTTGTTTTATATATTGCATATTTTACCTAGCCCTTAAAGACTTAAAGGCTTTTCTTCAATCCCTTGTGTTCCCTAACCACAAAAAGAAAAAAAAATTCAGCTTTTATCATAGGCAGATTTGGCTCTTAATGTTTGAAGATCTCAGTTTTCACATTAGAAAACTTGTGCATGTCAGATACTTGCCAAACAGTGAAGTATCAAAGTTGAAAATGTTACCTCTTGTATATGAGTGAAAGTGGGGAAAATATACAAAAGAAAAGGTAAATAAAGCACATATCATATTTTATATAGTAATAAATTATTCATATATATGAAATATATAAATGCAGATGATAATACAAATATAATAACATAACCAGCTAAGCCATACAGGAGACCAAGTAAATGAAGGTAAAAAGGAGAGGGTCCTTGGGGAAGGGGGCATGGGATGGGATGGTGTGTGTTAACAGGCAGTTTTTTCTTTGTTCATTGATACCAGTTTCATTACAGAATTCTTACACTGTATGCCATCTTAGTTTTCATATGTAAATTATTATTCTCCATGAGGTTTTTGATGTTGTAGAAAAGTTAATTTTCCACTCATCCAACTGACACAGGGTTGAAGACATGAAGGGTGCCATTTATGGGCTGGCACTTGGCTGTTGGCCTGACCGAGCCATTTCTGCTGCTTGTGTTGTCGTATTGCTCATGACTGGCCTTCCTGCTAATCCACTGAGAACAATCTTGGTGGCAGCTTTCCAGGTAAATGTGTAGATCATTTCTAAATCTTTCATCATGTCGAATTTTACAAAAGTTTATAAATCAAAGAGTCAACTGTAAGGTCTTGATATTCACTCATCAGTAATAATGTTGATATATTATAGGATTTTATTATTTTTGAGAGGTTATTAAATAAAGTCAAGGTTTGTGGGTGCTTGTTTTTTTTCTGTAAATGTATCCTAGCCTGTTTTGTTTTGTTTTTCTAACTTACTGTTAATAATTCATCCCCCTCAGATTTAGTGTATTTCATCATGCTGTACTTCACATTTTGCTCACTGTCATAATGAGTTGATATTTTTCTGTTCAGATTTTACAAGCTAAAAATGAAAGTTGTGCCAAGTTGAAGTGGGAGAAACGCCAAGCGCAGGAGCATTTAACCACTACGGAAATTAAGGACCTTCTTCACCAGCTCTGCGAAGTCAGCACACGAGACACTGCAGCGAAGATGGTACTGAAGATGCTGGAGGATTGCGTCATGATGACTCTCATGGAAAAAGCCAAAGAAGATCAAAGTGGATCTTCAGGAATGAATGAGAGAGCAGAGAGAGAGGACACTAAGAAAGACAATAATACAGAGAAAAATAAGTTATCAAAAGAGCATGTACAGACATTCATGGAAGGCATGAGACTGTGCATGGAATTTTGTTGCATATATGAGCTTCCATGGCCAACAAGGCTTCTGAAACACTTGGCTGAGTTGGATCAGTGGTTGCTTTTCCTTGCATCAGCACAGATCTACAAGTTTCCAAGAGATGAGGTGCTGAAAGCTGCTGAGTCTTTCCAGAGTATAGCTCTACGGGAACATCTGCTCTTTGCCCTAACACATATATACTACTACCGTGAGGGTCATGAACCCCGTGAGAGGTCCAAAGAAGGGTCTCGCAGAACTAGGTCATCACTGTACTCAAGAATTGGTATCAAAATCAGAGAAGATTCACTTTCACCAACACAAAGCAGTGATGAGAACCCAAGGAGTGCAAGCCCAAGTGAGCCAGAGGTTTCCATTATTGACGATGCTTTGTCATTTACCACAACAGAAACATGCCATGATTTTGGAATAGATTCATGGTTGTCATATAGACATAATGATATTTACTCTATTCTTCTGACTTGTCACCAGAGAGAAAATGCAGCCTCAGAGCTTGTAACTGCATCAGTTGCTTTAAATATTCCCATTTTGTGTGTTTTTGCAGCTTGCTATGAGAGACATAATGTTTTTACATGCTTGTCAGTCTGGTTGTATACACAGCTACCTAAGCCAGCCAAGAAGACTTTACATCAACATTTAATCAAAAGCGAAATTTACATGAGCCTTATAAATGACAGTTCAAAGGTAAAACAACCAGAGGGTAACTGCTGCCGTGCATGTGATAACAACGTTCTGCAAGCTCTTCAAGATGATTTGAAATGGATCCTCTTAGCTCACATATCAAAAGGATCTGTAGATGTAGCTGTTGAAGGGCTAAGGATATTCCTTCCTAATTCTCCCATTTTATCCCTGCTTTTGGCAATAAAGGAAGTGAATGGAATGTGCTGCAAAGATAAGGTAGAGAAGTACCTGTCTGCTTCAGCTTCAGCATTAGAGAATGAACTTTGTCTTGAACCTCATGCAGCAAGTGGTAGTAGAGAATGGTCAACAAGAACCATGATTGACATCATTGGCAAAGCCCTTGATGAATTCATCACAAATAGTCATTTGCAGTGCTACTTTTTATCTGCAATAGCTGCTATAAGTCAGCAGCCTCCCTTCAGTAGCCATAATGTAAACTGGACTTTGATTGGACAGCTTTGCAAAGCTTTGGGGTTAGTGAAACATCAAGTGACTTTCTCAGATCTGCTTTGGTGCTTTGAGACAGGTGAATTGAAGACTTATGCTAATAGCATTGTCTCATGCCTAAGTGAAAATAGATATTTTTCAGAGGCTCTTTCAGTGTCACAGCTAACATCTTTGCCAATATTTACAATAGTCTGTGCCCAGCTGCGTGCAGAGTTTGAGAAGAATCAAGTCACAATTATAGAAAATTTGTCAAACTTGGAGGATTTCCTTGCCAAAAGCCATAAGAGGCTTTGCCAAGAATCGGTTCCTCCTGAACATGCTGCAACTTGTTTCATTTCCATAAGCAAGGAACTGAATGATCCTGCCATGAAATACCTTTGCTTACAG
>NC_061828.1:37554570-37559570 GCF_019202785.1 Penaeus chinensis | reverse complement strand
ATATATAAATAAAATTCATGAACTTTTTTTCAACATAATTCATGTCTGCAAAATATTATATAGTGTATCTTTATCATCATTACTACTATTATTATTGTTATTATTAGTAGTGATAGTATACTGTTCTTCCATTGTTTTTCTAATGTTGAGCAAAGGTTTAATTTGTTTTCTTGTAATATTCCAGTCCACCAGTAAGGTCAACCCCAAATAAGAATTCTACTCGTGAAGTGTCCACAAAGAGCACACCAAGAAAATCAACACCAATGAAAGGTACTTGTTAGAGAATATTAAACTTGTAGTGGGTTTCCATCCTAATGGGTATTCAGTTCTTTTATTTGTTCAATTATTTGTGGTGGAACATTTTTCTTTTTCTCTATATACCACAAAGACATTTGATCTTTTGCAGCAGTGTTTTAAAACTTGACCTTAAATGGTACTATGATAGCCAAGGTTTAAGCATACCGGAAGCATCCACTTTTAGTGCATGACATCACTATATCTTTACATGCTGGGTCCATTATGGAGGTTGGAGACAGTGGGGTTAGTACATATCCCTATAATCTATAATTATGTATTAATGAACTGTAAGAACCTTATGCTTACAGTTCATAAAATGAAGCACTGTGGTAGGTTTACATACAAGGAGTGAAAAAAGAAAATTACCCAGAACTTTGGGATCACAGCCGTAAACAAGGTCCCCTTAATTAATTTTCTGTAATATTGGAGCCACGTTCTGTAATGTTATATGTAAGCCCTGCACATAAACTTGTTATATTTTGGACTCTAATAATGCTGAACATTCCTCATTAATTTATGATGTATAGTGGGCATATAAATGTAATATATATGTATTTTATTATATTCATATTCACTCTAAGTTATTTTCAGGGTTATCTTCTCCCACTGGTGCTGGTCGCAGTTTTCCTACTAATGACCAGTTTGACCCTGATTACCTTCACAATGCAGATTCCAAACTATTAATACAAGCCATGCATAGCTATGCTCATGCTGCCCAGTACTACATGCAGGTATGTGCAATATCAGTGCCATCTAGTCAAAAATCATTGCTTCTACAGATATTTTTGACAAAACAGGACTATTGTATGCAGTATGTATCTGCCCCTACCTCACTTTTCTCACTTCTGTCTTCTCTCTTCCCCCCTTCCCCCTTCTATTCTCTATTCTCTCACTTACATTCTCACTCTCACTATCTCAGATATAATTTCACTGTTAGGTGGACAAGATTGACCATGCCTAACAAAACTAATCATAATAATTATCAAGTGCTAAAATAAATATGAGTGTATTTTGAATTTAACATGCAATATTATTACCAGAAATGTTATATTTTAACTGTATACCCTATTGGAGATAATTACTAATGGTTAATGGCTAAAACAAATAAATGTGCTAGACATCAAAGGTCATATAGCACTATGATAAAGTATTGTGCCAAATAGGGTAAAAATGAGTTAAGGATTAAGATAAGTGGACAGAAGAAGGGGGTAAAGAAGAGAAAGAGAAGAAAAGAGGAGAATTAAAGACCATGCAAAATTTGTTGAGGCAAGGGCTGAGGTCAAAGGCTGATCCCCTACATTGGGCCTAAGTCTCGCCTCCTGAGCCCCCACAACAAGAACGGGAGATGGATTGGGGGAGGGGGGAGATAATTACTAAGTATATTGAAAATTTGCTTATATTTTTGTAGTGCTGTAATTTCACATTGCATTAAGGAATGAAGCTGAAGAATCTACAAACCTTTGTTGTAGGAGTGTGAAATCTTGATGAACAGTTCAGTCAGGAAATTGGATTTTAAGTCTATTGGAAACTCAGTCTCTTTTAAATCAGATACTTTCTTATCTCCTACTTCAGCCATCAGTAAAAAAATAATTAAACTCTTTTGTGGTTTGCAAAGATCATAATATTCAAGACATATTTTCATTCTAAGTCTTAGTAACTCCTGACATGTAATACTTTTCTATTCTTGAAGGATCAACAGCTGGCTACAGCAGTGGAGTACAGTCGGCAGGCAGAACTAGTAGCACTGCAAACAGCTCATGTCCGTAATGCTACTTCAGGTTCTGCTCTGAGATTGCTAAAACTTTCACCGGGAGGAGTTAGATGTGTTACCACTCGGCTCTTAAGGTGAATGTGTGAGCCTTATATTTGGTATTTTATATTTCATAGATGGACTGATGAATAAATAATACCTGAGTGACTTCATATGACATAAAACTCATATAAATGTAAATGAACTTCAAGATGCCCATCAAGTATTGTATGACACACAGTATTGTATATGCATTATGTCCTATTCAATTTGAAATAAATTACATAATAGGTGTTCTAAACTTAGTGGATATCACAGTACCTAATATTATTCACAGCAGGTGGAAATATAGTATATTTAAACCAGTCCAGTACATATTTGGATATCACAGACTTTGGAAATGCAAATATATTATAATTGAGTAATCTTACTTTCAGAGTATGTGAAGCCCAGTTAGTAGGAAGAGCATACAATATGAGTGTGGATTGGGGAGCAGCTCTCTACCAACAGTTTATAAACAAGGGTGATGAGAACTACCTTACAGAATACCTAGCACACTGCACTCTATCTCCAGAAATTGTGTTAGATGTTATTAAAAAGTAGGTTTCATTATGCTCCTAACAATTTGAAATGTTATTTGAGGTTGAAAGGCATGCAAGATTAGCAGATGAGATTATTTTACCCCTGATACATAAGTTATAATAATTTATCACTTTGGAAATGCAGACTCAATGACAAATTATCTAAATTATATATTTTAACTATGTAAGTAAATCATGAATCACTTGTCTGCTGACATCAAAAGTACATATAATCAACATCCTCTTTCTCCTGTAGGTTAGAACATGATGGAGTCACAAAGGAAAGACAGGAACGAGTGGCATTGCTGCTCAAGCATGTCCAAGAGGCAGATGTTGTTTACAGAGTGGCAAGTCAGCTGGGTCTTCGAGGAACAGTTGATGCATGCCTTGCCTCATCATCAGCTCCATACCTCAGAGACACAGTTTTTACAAAAGGATTTACTTATGGAAGTTAAAGATGGCAAACGACCATGCATTCTGATTCTTCTCATATAATTGAAGTGCTCAATTATCATACTTAAACTTATTCAGGTCATTGTACAATATGAGGTTCAAATTATGCCCAGTGTAAAATTTTCATCCTATTTTCATTTATTTTTTTCTAAATTTTCACACAAGATTATAATATAAACAATAATGGTATTAAATTCAATAATATATATATATATATATATATATATATATATATATATTTATATATATAATTTATCTGATTTTCTTTAATATACTTTTACATATACCTAATAACTTGCTCTATAAGTTTCATGACTGCTACCTCTAATAACTATATATCCACAGTTAGGCAAGTAGAACAAGGCACTAGTCAAATGTTCAAAAAATTATATATTTACCATATCAATAATACCTAATTTTCTGAACCTTCTGTAATTAGAAAAGTGTAAATCACTTTAAAAATTATTATAAACTCTACCATTACTCTTAAGAGTCTTACATAGTCCAAGAAATGCCATTCTGATTTATAATAAGAATGTTAAAAGGATAAGTTACTTCCATAAAATAATGAAACTGTTGATAATTGAATATGAATAATTGTTATTTTTTTCAGATTTTTACATGGTAATAATCTTAAGATACATTAATAATTAAATTATATTTTTTCAGGATTATATCTGATAAATAATGTTATGTAGTATCACATCACTAAAAAATAAACATATTTGGTATTTGGTGTATTAGTATCCAACATACTTATGAAGCAGATTTTATATGTTTGTGTTATTTTGAGACAATCAGGTGAATGAAAAAGGTAGGAGAGACTGGAGATTATGATATAAGTGGTATATAAATCTTTCAATATCAGTAGTCTCCATTCATAGAGATAATTTTTATAAATGAACAAATATACAAAAATATTTATCATTAACATATAAACAAATATGACTGTCATGGTAATGATTTCAAATACTACATGCATTTCAGCTAAACTAGTGTTCCTTTACCAAAAAATAGAATATTTAAACTACAAGGCAAGCTATTGATACTAAAGTACATTATAATTCATCATGATGACTAATTACACAAGATATCACATTAAAATCCCTTTAAAAGTTGAGTTGCTTCATCCATGGCTTCTTTATCATCAAGAGTTTTCCCTGGATAATTCATGGCACGAGTCAAGTATTGCTTTGCCTCTTCATTTTTCCCTAGTATCTGGTAGCATTTACCAATCATCAACAAGTTTTTACTGTGAAAGAAGCATAATGAAAAAAATAATTAAGGTTAATATATATAGTTAATTATGAACATTATACCATTAACTAATTAATAAATCAAAGATAATAACCATCATTCGAATATCTTGTGAACATAATCCATATGCAATACACAAAGCAATATCTGCTTGTTGCTACTCACCTGTAAAAGTTGGGTTCCAGTTTCTCTGCATGTAAGAACTGTTCCAGCGCATCTTCGTATGTTCCAGAGGGAGGTGTAGCAAATACAACAGAAGCGATCTTCCTCTGGTACCATGGGATGCTAGCTATACTGTAGTACCTGTAATATGTATGTCAGAAAGTTTTTATAAAAGAATATATGTCAAAAATACATTTTGCTTTTGTATATAAACTATGAAATATTTGCCACAGCAGCCTAGATTCGAATATGTTCAAAGGTCAGACAAAGGTATTACTATAAATAATATGATCTATTCAGAAATACATTGAATAATAATGAAACCACAAACAAAAGCCACTAGACTAACAGCCCCTCCTACTACTAGCAGTTTATACAAGATGTTCCCCTAATATATTTATGCCACTCATAATTTCACCTGGCATTTTTTATCTGCCATGAATATTAATAAAAATGATAACAAATTTCAAAAGAAGAAACTCATGTTGAAGTAATTTCAT
>NC_061828.1:37547070-37549570 GCF_019202785.1 Penaeus chinensis | reverse complement strand
ACTATTTGCTTGAAAAAAAAAAATCTGTATCTCTTGCTACAGTCCCAAACGTTCCAAATAATAAGTGACACTATCTTCATATTCATTTTCCAAGTTCTACCCATTTCAAGTTTATGCTTTACTATTCGAAGGGGAAATGGACAAGCTACGTCTGTCACCGAGTGTGTTTTTCTTCAGCTTATCAGCCACAATTATATCTGAGCTTGTTATGTTCTAATGCTTGGCCAGTCTCTATGAGGAAGTCCAATACTGTTTTACGCTTACCAAATCCCACTATCTTTTTTGGCTCATATAGGAATCCCCACTTTTCACACGATTTCCAATAGAATGTCTGCTACCTCGTCATGTTGTCACACTTTACGTGTGTAATAGTTTAGTTCACTCACTCACTATGTGTTTCATCATGCATATTCAACACAACGGTGATACCTGTTTATTTATTTTATTTAGACGCTAGTTTGTAGCAAAAGCCTAATCCTGCTATACAATAATGCTACTTTCATTTTCCCTTTTTAGTGTTTTCTTCGACCAATCCCGTCTGTATTTTCATGCTACCTCCTTAGTTATTTTGTAAAAATGTTTGTGTAGTCCTTTTTTTTTGTCTCTCCCTTTCTTATTTTCCCGCCTACAGTGTCTCTTATTTTGTAATACAACCCATGTTTTTTTTTCAGATTTCGTATTTTTTTGTTCACTTTTTACACAATACGAGTATATCAACATCTGTTCGAGAATGGTGAGTTCTATGTATTGTGAGTGATGTTTTTTTCTTTCTTGCATTATACTGCACATTTGCAACCAATGCATAATGTATTAAGGATATGATGTTCCAACCACTCCGCTTTGAACCTGACCTTCTTCAATTCATTATGCTCAGGTATAAAATTGCTTCGAGAATTCCCATATACTTATATCTTGTCCTAAGAGCAATGGATTTTATTGCTTTCTATTGATAAATTACTTATGCCCCTTTCCCTTGCAAATTTTATCTTCTATATTACTAGCGTGACATGTTTTGAAAGTCCGAATACCATCCAATTATCATCCGAGATATTACGTACGATATGGACTAAGCCTTCCATTTGATTTGCATATTTTTAAATAGCTTTCCTGTTCTATTTTCAAAGTCTTAGCCTAATTTTCTCCTCATATATTCCACATTCCACAGTGTTTGTGTCTCGACCGTTACTAGTGGATGGGTGTACCATCCTCTCCTACTAATGGTTATCAGACTTCTCATGTATTCAGTTATTCCGTACACTTTCACATGTCTTCCTTATCCATGAATGTGATACCACGCCGTACTCAGGTTTGTGTCTTCTCTTACAGTCCCTCATCGGTATCTTGTCGATCAACATCTGGTCCCCAGTTCTTTTCAAGTAATCCTTATTAGTTTTGTTATTATCAATGTCAATATTATTATCAGTAATATTATTATTATTATTAATAGTAGTAGTAGTAGTAATAGTAATAGTAGTAGTAATAGTAGTAGTAGTAATAGTAGTAGTAGTAATAGTAGAAGTAATAGTAGTAGTAGTAGCAGTAGTAATAGTAGTAGTTGTACTAGTAGTAGTACTAGTAGTAGTAGTACTAGTAGTAGTAATAGTAGTAATAATAATAGTAGTAGTAATAGCAGTAGTAGTAATAGTAGTAGTAATAGCAGTAGTAGTAATAGTAGTAGTAATAGTAGTAGTAGTAGTAGTAGCATGATCATTATAATTACTAATACTAATTACTATTAGTAGTAGTAGTAGAAGTAGAGATAATGATAAGAATATTAATTATAACATAACTAATAATAATAATAGTAATAATAATAATAATAATAACAATAATAATAATAATAATAATAATAATAATAATAATAATAATAATAATAATAATAATAATAACAATAACAATAACAATAATAATAATAATAATAATAATAATAATAATAATAATAATAGTAATAATGAGTATAGTGGAATTCATGTTGAACAAATTGCAAGAACATCCAAGGGAAGTACAGGAAAACACACGAATATGCCGAAGGCCTTTTCACATTTACTGCTACTGATGAAGCAGTAAATGCGAAAAGGCCTTCGGCATATTCGTGTGTTTTCTCGTACTTTCCTTGGTCGTTTTACTTGCAATGAGCATAGTAATAATAATTAGAATAGTAATTTTAATAATGATAATGTAATCATGTTCGCAAAAGTGATGATGCTAATGATAATGATAATAATCACTTATCATTATTATCATCATTAATATTATTATAATCGTTATTAGTTGTAGTAGTAGTAGTATCATCATTATCAATCATCTTTATTAATAATAGTATGATTGTTGTTGTTGCTGTTTTGTTGTTAATCATGTCATTGATGTTCTGATTGTCATTGTTATTATCTTTATTATCATCATCTTCATTATCACTATTATTGTTATTATGATTGTTACTGTCATCATCATTATAATGATCATTGATGTCATTGTTGTTACAATCATCATTATTACTGTT
>NC_061828.1:37524570-37529570 GCF_019202785.1 Penaeus chinensis | reverse complement strand
GATAAATGAAAAACTGCCTCCGGATCAAGTCAGTAGACTGGTGCTCCCGAAGGCCAAGTTCAAGTCTTGTAAATCCGCTGTGCTAGAGTGCCAAGGCATTTTGCTACAGTTCCTGAAGAAAACTAATCTCGTAAGCCTAACGCTTCATTCAGACCTCTGTGATAACTCAGCCCTTGAGACGATTTCTACTCTATCACTGCAGGAACTTGATATTGGCAGCAGTACAGTTACAGAAGAAGGGATAATCAGTAAGTTGTGTGGCTTGTCATTTAAAACAGGTAGTGAAGTAGTTGAAGCTATTAGAGATTGTCGGTATCCATCAACACACCTCAGTAAGTATTTACGGAAATTTAGCATGTCATTTCAGAACATCTCATCTCCAGTTTATCATCTCATCTTGGTACTGTTTCCGGAGTTACATTTTTACAATCCTCACAGGGACATCAAACCATGCATCCGTGAATATGCAAGACTTGGGTTATCACTGGAAAAAGAACCTGTTAGCACTATTGCAAGAAAACTGAAGTTGCAGAGGATTTCCTTGGGTAATGCCACAAGGTCTGAAATTTTGGAAGTTAGTAGGCTCTGTCCATCTACAAGAGAAATATCGCTGAATGTTGAACTGAACGCCGAGGAGACCCTAAATGCATTAGAAGCCTTTACTCAGTTGACAGACTTTAAACTAAATTATTATCCATCCTTTGCTTCTTCGGCTCCTAAACTCAATGGGTCTATTCTATTGCCACTTCTCCTGACTTACAAAAACCAGATCAACAGTCTCAGTCTTACAGGCTTTAACATATCAGACAAGTGCCTGCACGAACTTTCTCAGCTACCTGAACTGAAGTCTTTGTCAATGGCAGATTGTTGGCTGTCAAATCCTAAAGGTCTTTCTCCAGACCCATTTTCCAGTTTGGAGAAGCTTAGCCTGCAGTTTCTGCCACCAAATTCAACAATGCATCTTCTCACTTCTGGTAAAAAATTACATAGCCTTAGTTTAGACTTCGTTGCTTCAGAATGGGAGGGCAGTGCTCTCTCTGACACCCATGTGAAACAGCTTGTGATCTCTGGAAAGCTAAATGCATTGCAGTCATTCACTGTTGCTTCACCCTATCTGACTTTGGCCTCTGTTAAGAGCCTGACACTCCTTCCAACCCTCAGGAGCGTGGGTCATCTTGCTCGCTGGGGACTTACTGATGAGGAACTTCATTGCATTAATCATTCTGGACCTCCTCACCTCATCTGCATACAATAATTTGTTTGGGAGTAAATTATTCCCTTACCATGTTTAGGATAATCCTACTAAAAGGATGATTAACTTTCCTGTGATATAAATGAGTATACATAAGTAAGAGACAATGCCCCATATAATATATCAGGGTAGATTTAATGTTAACTTGCTACATTTAAAACTTACGATTTTTCTCATATCATACACACATATATTTTTTCCATATCATTACAGTGTTTCATGCTTCACATGTCATTGTATACAGACAGTCTACATGAATTTTGGTCTTCCCTACACTCTTGCTGCTACTGTGGTAAACAAATGAGTTAAAATTGCAGTTTTATCTTATATTCATTATTAAAATAGAGCAGCAATATGTGATAACTCTTTTTCTGCTAAGGCAAAAAAATGAGACTAATTTCTTTACTAATATGATATTGTTAATATTATGTTACAATTACATGATAATTGTGTTAATTTTAAGTTTATCTTTGGCAACAGACAGGTGAATGAATACCTGACCAACTAGATTAAGCATGTTACTGATGTGATATCAATGTAATGTGATTTTTGTTTTTTATTTTTCCAAAAGATTTCTTGCAGTCGACATTCAATTCAGTCATTACACTTTTACACATTTATTTCCTATTTTATAAAGCACTTGGAATGATGAATACCAGCTGAATCCACATAAATATAATTGGATTTAGAAGTTACGTTACCTAGAATTACGAATGTTCAGAGAAAGTTAAGTAAATGACAAAAAATACATTAAAAAATTCTGATGTGTATTTTGAGTCTGTAAATATATAAAAAAATATATATATATTATGAGTAAGCTGCCTGAAGCATATACGAAAAAAAGTTCAGATTATTTGGTAAGTAAAAATGGTTGTTCTGGTTGCAACAGTGATCTCAATAGTGATCTCAGTAATTGAAATATCATACTCAACATTTTACATTTTTACAGGTGTATTTTTTGTCTGTCTCAGTCTCCTATCTGCTCTCTCTCTCTCTCTCTCTCTCTCTCTCTCTCTCTCTCTCTCTCTCTCTCTCTCTCTCTCTCTCTCTCTCTCTCTCTCTCTCTCTCTCTCTCTCTCCCCCCCCCCCCCTCCTCCCTAAAGGAGTTAAGAAATGTGCACATAAGCTAAAGATATTCAATATCTAATGCCAAAAACTAATGACTGACAAATGATTAGTTCATTTAAAAATTCAGAACAAGAATGCAGTACCTCTCAGACTGGAGACTAGGCAAGACTAATATAGATAACTGCCCTAAGAAAAAAAAATTGCTTCATATATAAAGATATTCTCATCAAGATAAAGGTGCATAAGATGACCACACGACTTAGCAACCATCTATCAAAATCAGAAATTGTTGAACTCATCACCAGTACCCTTGGTTTACCTTAGAATTTGTTTCAGATATCTTTTGTATTCTCTTTATTTCATTAATCTAATAAAATCATCACAGCATTTCTGCTACATCCTGCTTCACTGTTTATGATCTCTTACGTGCATTCTCACATCGTCTTCTACTATATGACAGTCCCTTTGTTTATACTCTCTCCCTTCTCTCATTCTATCTTGTTTTGTTTTTTTCTATTTAATTTTTGTAAATAGACTGGTAGATTTATAGGACTAAATGAGAAGACAGAAACACAGAAAGAAGAGAAAAGCTAGAGAGATGGGAAAGATAGATTACAAAAACAAGATAGGCAGAGAGGGGTTGAGTGTCTATGAGAGAGAGGAGGGTGTTAGAGAAAAGAGAGGAGAACGAGAATGCAAAAACAGAGCAAAAGAGAGAGAGGGTGGAGCTTCATAGAAGATAAAATATCTGATTATTTGCAATATTCACATTTCTCATTTGCAGATGCAAATGTGTAATTGCAGATCTTTTATTCCAGATACCCAACACATCACTAAAACTAATTATCTTGGATAACTTTTAAAACAATTTTTAAATTACAATATCACCACAATTCCATGGCTTATTGGCAATAGCAGAATAATTTTATAATTTGATGCATTATTTAAAAAAAAAATTCTTCATATGATGCATAAGTATGTTTCAACATTGGACTCTTGTCAATTTTATATAAAATAATGTCACATAGTGGGAGCCAAGAGATGCCTCAGCATTTTAAAATATTTCAGTGAGACATAAAGAATGGCTGTACTGGTACTGGCGATATAAAGAATGACTGTTTTTTCAAGGTATATTTGACAAAATATACATCACAACTCAAACAATATTATGTTACATAACCTATCATTCAAACAGAAATCTAATAGACAACTGAATTCTAAAATGTCTATAAAACACAAATCAATTTATATTTTTTTTATTTTTAATCTGCTTCATTATCCTGAGGAGAATACATCAAAATATACAGGCAAACTCAAAATCAAACCTTCTCTGTTGAACAATAAAGACACTGGTACCAATAACTGGGTATTTGTCTCATAACAGAAAACTCTAATTAGCAAACTCGTACTAAAAGTAAATTCTTCCCTTCTTTCTTTTAAATTACATTAATTTGTAATATGTACATAAATATAAGATTTGACTATGCATTTACATTTTCAAAAAATTAACTGGAGGAACATTGGGGTGATTGGTGCTTTCTCAAAGCTAGCTCCATGACATCCGAATCCACTGGAGCATTGGTAAATATGGAGCCTGAAAAGTATATTAGTAATTTTAATTTAATGAAGAGATTTTTCATTTCAGATTCACACAACGAGGCTTAAATGATTAGGTTCCTGCAGCAATATTAAATCTTAAAACAACAGTTGCATGATTCTGAACATCTTTACTGTAATGTCCTACCTTATGCACGTCTGTGATCCCATGATGTTATACCCAGATGTAACCTCTGCAACAGCTTCCCACACAGAACAGTATATCTCATATCTCTTGTACACAAATCACTTGCACTGCCTGATGTATTATGGTACAGTACACATATACCTATGGTAATCCAATCTATCTAATCCACCTATATACTTGGGCCTTGTTCCAATTATCAAAGAAATGGCCTACACAAGGTGGTCTCCAATTAGTTCTCTCTCTTCGAACCAACACCGACATTCACCTTAGCTTCAGGATTGAAGGATAATAATCTGGCTCCTTTGCTGGCCTCGTTTAAGTGCTTTACAATCTTCTCCATTAGAAGAAAGGCCTGACTAAGTTATTCCTTTCAGAGCCATATGAAACCAATGCATAAGAACAAAAATATGTAAGCCATATCCCCTCCATTGCATCATTAAATATCACTTTTTGTCCTTCTCAATGCATTTCTCTCTCATACTCTCCCTACTCTATATCAGTGACCTAACATGGGTTGTCAGCCATCCTGCTTTCAGTCTATCTCTCAGATAACTGCTTGCTGCACTAGGCCTCGACTCTGTGACCCCATCCCCTTTCTGTTCACCACATTCAGCATATTCTCAAAACATTTCTACAAACTCTTCTCTACTAGCTAACTCCTTCACCCTTTTCATATGCCTATAAACATCACTTCTCACTCTCTCCCATCTGGTCAACCTGAACTTCATTGCCAGCATCTCTTCTGCAGCTCTCACAGCCTGTTTCTACTGCAGACAACAATGTTGGCACAGACCATACTATTATATAGACCCTCATACTGAAATGGTTCAACTTCTACACTCTATTCATTTTGCCAACGACAGGCACAGTATCTCTCGCCCTCTCTTACTTGTTCCAAGTTTCTCATAGGTCTGCCACCAACATCATATGCTTTTC